>NC_091176.1:34653583-34671083 GCF_040958095.1 Procambarus clarkii
TTAACACAAGGGGAACACGTACAAGGGGACACAGGTGGAATTTGAGTGCCTAAATGAGCCACAGAGATATTAGAAAGAACTTTTTTAGTGTCAGAGTGGTGGACAAATGGAATGCATTAGGAAGAGATGTGGTGGAGGCTGACTCCATACACAGTTTCAAGTGCAGATATGATAGAGCCCGATAGGCTCAGGAATCTGTACACCTGTTCATTGACGGTTGAGAGGCTGGACCAAAGAGCCAGAGCTCAACCCCCGCAAACACAACTAGGTGAGTACTAGGTGAGTACACACACACACACACACACACACACACACACACACACACACACACACACACACACACACACACACACACACACACACATACACACACACAGAGGACTGTTCGAGGCTTCAAGAAGACCTAGACAAGCTGAAGGAATGGTCGAACAAATGGTTGTTAGAGTTTAACCCAACCAAATGTAATGTAATGAAGATAGGTGTAGGGAGCAGGAGGCCAGATACAAGGTATCATCTGGGAGAGGAAATTCTTCAGGAGTCAGAGAAGGAAAAAGACTTGGGGGTTGATATCACGCCAGACCTGTCTCCTGCAGCACATATCAAGCAGATAACATCAGCGGCATATGCCAAGCTGGCCAACATACGAACGGCATTCAGAAACTTGTGTAAAGAATCATTCAGAACTTTGTATACCACATATGTCAGGCCAATCCTGGAGTATGCAGCCCCAGCATGGAGTCCAGATCTAGTCAAGGATAAGACTAAACTGGAAAAGGTTCAAAGGTTTGCCACCAGACTAGTACCCGAGCTGAGAGGTATGAGCTACGAGGAGAGACTACGGGAATTAAACCTCACTTCGCTGGAAGACAGAAGAGTTAAGGGGGACATGATCACCACATTCAAGATTCTGAAGGGAATTGATAGGGTAGATAAAGACAGTCTATTTAACACAAGGGGAACACGTACAAGGGGACACAGGTGGAATTTGAGTGCCTAAATGAGCCACAGAGATATTAGAAAGAACTTTTTTAGTGTCAGAGTGGTGGACAAATGGAATGCATTAGGAAGAGATGTGGTGGAGGCTGACTCCATACACAGTTTCAAGTGCAGATATGATAGAGCCCGATAGGCTCAGGAATCTGTACACCTGTTCATTGACGGTTGAGAGGCTGGACCAAAGAGCCAGAGCTCAACCCCCGCAAACACAACTAGGTGAGTACTAGGTGAGTACACACACACACACACACACACACACACACACACACACACACACACACACACACACACATGGATTCAGGGATGGCAGGTCCTGCCTCACAGGGTTACTTGAATTCTACGACCAGGCAACAAAAATAAGGCAAGAAAGAGAAGGGTGGGCAGACTGCATATTTTTGAATTGTCAGAAAGCCTTTGATATAGTGCCACACAAGAGGCTAGTGAAAAAGCTGGAGATGCAGGCTGGAGTGAAAGGGAAGGTACTCCGTTAGATACAGGATTACCTAAGTAACAGGAGACAACGAGTCAGTGTGAGGGGTGAGGTCTCAGATTGGCGAGACGTTACGAGTGGAGTCCCGCAGGGGTCAGTCCTTGGACCTATACTGTTTCTGATATATGTAAATGATCTCCCAGAGGGTATAGAACCGTTTATCTCAATGTTTGCCTATGATGCAATAATTATGAGGAGGATTGAAACTGAGGACGATAGTAGGAGGCTACAAGATGACCTAGACAGACTGAGTGAATGGTCCAACAAATGGCTGTTGAAGTTCAACCCAAGTAAATGCAAAGTAATGAAACTAGGCAGTGGAAATAGGAGGCCAGACACAGGATACAGAATAGGAGATGAAGTACTTAATGAAACGAACAGAGAGAAAGATCTAGGAGTTGATATCACACTAAACCTGTCTCCTGAAGCCCACATAAAAAAGAATAACGTCTGCGGCATATACGTGGCTGGCTAACATCAGAACAGCGATCAGGAACCTGTGTAAGGAATCATTCAGAATCTTGTACATCACATATGTAAGACTAATCCTGGAGTATGCGGCCCCAGCATGGAGCCCGTACCTTATCAAGCACAAGACAAAGCTGGAAAAAAGTCCAAAGGTATGCCACTAGACTAGTCCCAGAACTAAGAGGTATGAGTTACGAGGAAAGGCTGCGGGAAATGCACCTTACGACACTTGAAGACAGAGGAGTAAGGGGAGACATGATCACAACCTACAAAATCCTCAGAGGAATCGACCGGGTAAACAAGGATAAACTATTCAACACTGGTGGGACGCGAACAAGGGGACACAGGTGGAAACTGAGAACCCACATGAGCCACAGAGATGTTAGAAGGAACTTTTTCAGTGTCAGAGTAGTTAACGGATGGAATGCAGTAGGCAGTGATGTGGTGGAGGCTGACTCCATACACAGTTTTAAATGTAGATATGATAGAGCCCAGTAGGCTCAGGAATCTGTACACCAGTTGATTGACAGTTGAGAGGCGGGACCATAGAGCCAAAGCTCAACCCCCGCAAGCACTAATAGGTGAGTACACACACACACAATCACTCACACTCACACACAAGTTTCCTCCCAAGTTTGGGAGGAAAAGGAGATGCATGAAATGAAGAATAAAATAAACAACCTACAAAGCGAGCTGACGTCAGCAAAGGAGGAGATAAAACCCTCACAGAGAATGATACTGAGGCTAAGCATCAGATAATCATCCAAAGGGAAGATGGAAATTGTTCCTTGGAAGGGAATGTCTCTGTACATGAAACATTGGCAGAAATACTAAAAAAGAGCTCAGAAGCAATGGCCACAGTGAGGGAGGTAGCCATGCAAGTAGCTATCTCACAGGAAGCAGCAAGGTGCACCAGCCAGTTGCTGGAAAGAAAAAGATCAGTGGTAGCTGTGGTCGTCAAAGAACAGGAAGGCTTCAATAGGCCAGAAAGGAATAGTAAGGATAGAGAGGGTAGTGAATTAAATTAAATACTAAATACTAAAGGGGTTAGGGATGGAAGGGGCTGAAAAAATATTGAGAAGGTTTTCAGGTTGGGCTAGTACAACAATGAAGAGACCGCCTGATAAAGAGTGTTTGCTATCGAGACCACGAAAGAAGATATTTTGGAAAGGAAGAGCCATCTGCAGTATGTGAGGAGAAAACAAAAAAAGGATTCCTCCAGAGGGAGAGGACAAGGGAGGAGAGAGCCGAGGGAGCAACAGAAGAAAGGAAGAAGCGCAGGGTGAGAGGAGAGAAACATGACCTTGAGAAGAAGTATAGGCTAGGAATCGTCTCCAAAGAATTTTCAAAGAATTACTCATCATTGCTATTTAAAATAATTAGAAGAGCCAAAATTAAATACAAGGAAGATAAATTTACCCAAACAAAGGACAACATTAAGAAAACAATGAGCACAATTTCACAAATATTGGGATCAAAGGAGATTTTTAATAACAAACCAATACTCCTGTCCAATAACGATGGCCAGCTTACAGCCTATGGTACTGGTATTGAGTTCAATAGGTTCTTCTCTTCCATTGGGTCATCCCTTGCAAATGATATTCCATCTTCCAGTACTGATGTTCAGGACTATCTTACAGGTAACTATCCGCAGTCTGTGTACCTAACGCCTGCAAATTGCACTGATGTTAATGAGATAATCCTTTCCCTTAAAACCAAGTCTAGTGCCCTTGAGGAGATACCAACTTAAATTTATAAAAAAAACAGATCTTTAGTTCCTGCTATTGCATTGCTCTTCAAGTCACTTGAACTCCAAACCTTTCCAGATATTAAAAAAAAAGCGAGAGTAACCCCTGTCCACAAATGTGGTGATCTCACTGATGTTAACAACTACAGGCCTATACCAATCCTGCCAAACTTGTCAAAAATATTTGAAAAACTAATCTACAAGCAGCTTTACTCTTATCTAGCCAAACACAATATACTTAGCTCCTGTCAATATGGCTTCAAACCCAAAAAGAGCACTAACAAAGCACTTATTAGTATGATTAACTTGATATATTCAGCTCTTGATAAAATGAGTTCCCTGTTGGGTTATTTGTGGACCTGCGTAAGGCCTTTGACACTGTCAACCACCAAAACCTTCTTCTTAAATTACATTATTATGGAGTCAGAGGTCACTCCCTGCAATACCTTAAAACTTACCTTACAGAGAGGCTCCAGTAAGTTTCTGTGAATAATTCAATTTCTCCCACCCTACGCATCAACATTGGTGTTTCTCAGGGTAGTATACTTGGCCCTCTCCTCTTTCTCATCTACATTAATGACCTTCCAAATGCCTCCCAACATCTCAAACCAATTCTATTTGCTGACGACATAACCTTCATTTACTCCAGTCCTGACCCCCTTGCTCTAAATGAATCATAGTGAATACTGAGTTAAATACAGTCCATCTTTGGCTAACTGCCAACAAACTCAACCGCAACATTGACAAAACTTTCTATATTTTGTTTGGCAATAAATCCTCAAATCAAATAAATCTCAGGATAAACACTACCCAAATTTGTAACAAGTAGATGACAAATTCCTTTGCGTTCCAATTGACCACAAGCTGAATTTCCAGGGACGCATTCTAAATATATCAAAAAAGTTTCAAAAACTCTTTGCATTCTTTCTAAGATCAGATATTATGTACTTCGCCCTGCCCTGGTGATGCTCTATTACTCCCTCTTCTATGCTTATCTCAACAATGGTATTTATGCTTGGAGTTTTACTTCCCAAAATCATTTACGTCCTCTAATTACTCAACACAAAGCTACTATTATGACAATATCCAACTCTGGCCCCAGACATCACTCGATACCTCTACTCAAATCTCTGAATATGTTAGATATTAAGTCTCTGCACATCCTCTCATGTGTTTTATATATATATACATATATATATATATATATATATATATATATATATATATATATATATATATATATATATATATATATATATATATATATATATATATATATATATATATATATATATATATATATATATATATATATATATATATATTGCTGACGACATATACTGGCAGCAGGTTTTCTTTCAAACATGTTTCATTGAATATGACCGCATATTCTGTATTTATTATTTTCTGGTTTAGGGCTTCTATCCCTCTAACTATTTTCTTAGCATCAGGGCTTAATTGGAATAGGAGTTCTCCAAAACTCATTTTCGTACTTTTAAGGTGAAGAAAAGAAGTGATTTACTATAGAGTGTATTACACTTATTTGTATATATATATATATATATATATATATATATATATATATATATATATATATATATATATATATATATATATATATATATATATATATATATATATATATATATATATATATATATATATATATATATATATATATATATATTGGTGTATACTGGCAGCAGGTTTTCTTTCAAACATGTTTCATTGAATATGACCGCATATTCTGTATTTATTATTTTCTGGTTTAGGGCTTCTATCCCTCTAACTATTTTCTTAGCATCAGGGCTCTTAATTGGAATAGGAGTTCTCCAAAACTCATTTTCGTACTTTTAAGGTGAAGAAAAGAAGTGATTTACTATAGAGTGTATTACACTTATTTGTATAATTTGCACGACGTTTAGAACCTCCATGGTTCATTCTCAAGTGAACAATCTTACAATACTAGTTGATTTTATACCCGCATTAGGTCAGGTGATAATACAATGAAGGTGAAAAGCATGGGGGGATGCATAAGGGATAAACATAGGGGCTGCAGAAGGCTTATTGGCCCATACGAGGCATCTCCTATCTAAACACAAAGATTAATCCAGTGTAATTGGCCTGTTATGTTGGACATTGTCTTCTGTGTTGGCATCGATATGTTCTTGTCTTGTCCTTACTCTCATGGTGGGTAGAGTAAATAGTTCCGTGATTTGGGTGTTCTTGAGGCAATTCACATAAGAATAGAGCGACCTACCATGAACACCCAAATCACGGAACTATTTACTCTACCCACCATGAGAGTAAGGACAAGACAAGAACATATCGATGCCAACACAGAAGACAATGTCCAACATAACAGGCCAATTACACTGGATTAATCTTTGTGTTTAGATAGGAGATGCTTCGTATGGGCCAATAAGCCTTCTGCAGCCCCTATGTTTATCCCTTATGTATCCCCCCATGTTTTTCACCTTCATTGTATTATCACCTGACCTAATGCGGGTATAAAATCAACTAGTATTGTAAGATTGTTCACTTGAGAATGAACCATGGAGGTTCGAAACGTCGTGCAAATTATACAAATAAGTGTAATACACTCTATAGTAAATCACTTCTTTTCTTCACCTTAAAAGTACGAAAATGAGTTTTGGAGAACTCCTATTCCAATTAAGCCCTGATGCTAAGAAAATAGTTAGAGGGATAGAAGCCCTAAACCAGAAAATAATAAATACAGAATATGCGGTCATATTCAATGAAACATATATATATATATATATATATATATATATATATATATATATATATATATATATATATATATATATATATATATATATATATATATATATATATATATATATAATATATATATATATATATTATATATATTTGGTAGACTGCTACCAAAATATACTAATAAATATATATATATATATATATATATATATATATATATATATATATATATATATATATATATATATATATATATATATATATATATATATATATATATATATATATATATTGGGGAACATGAAGTTGTTTCTGCAGAAGGTGTCCAGCAGGGAGACCCACTTGCCCCTTTTCTTTTTTGCATGGCTGTTAAAGAGGTCACAAGCAGGTTGACCAGCGAACTCAACATCTGGTTCCTGGACGATGGCACCCTGGCAGGGACACAGGAGTCCCTGCTAGAAGATCTACAGCTGGTGAAATCTAAGGGAGAGGAGTTACGACTCACCCTAAACCCATTAAAGTGTGAAATCATCTCATCTAGCCAACCAACCATAGATGCAGTGCGAATCATATTGCCAGGAGCCCAAGTGATCACTCCCACCGACAATGTGCTGCTAGGGGCACCTCTGGGCTCGAGCGCCATTGAGGTAGTCCTCGAAGAAAAGCTGAACGACCTGAGGAGGATGGAGGGAAGAATAGGGGCTTTGGACGCCCACGATGCTCTGTACCTTCTCACAAGGTGCCTGGCTTGGCCCAGACTGACCTATTTCCTAAGGTGTGCTCCCTCCTTCGACAGCCCAAAATTAACAGAATATGACACACTCCTAAGGTCAATAACCGTGAAAGTGTTAAACCTCTCCCTGCAAGATGACCAATGGGACCAAGCAACGCTCCCAGTTAGACTCGGGGGGATAGGTATTCGCTAGGCGACACAGTTAGCATTGCCGGCATTCTTATCCTCGACCAGTGCAACAGGTGAATTAGTTAAGGAAATACTACCGGAACACCTAAGAGACTTCATTGGGATTCATGATCCCCAATTCGCGGAAGGAGCCGGTCAGTGGGACACTCTTGTCAACTCTCATCCTCGACCGACTTTTCCAAATGACTGCAAACAGTCCAAATGGGATAGCCCCATAGTGGAGAACATCGCCACATCATTGCTGGAGGCAGCTTCCAGGAAGGACAAAGCGCGTCTTCTAGCTGTGCAAGCTCCCCATGCCGGGGACTTCCTGTTGGCAGTCCCTAATTCCGCTTTGGGCACCCGCCTGGACCATCGGACCCTAAGTATTGGTGTTGCTCTGCGCCTTGCCGCCCCTATCTCCACCGAGCACCGGTGTATTTGCGGCCATGAACGGGCAGACCAATACGGCAGCCATGGTCTCATCTGTCGAAAGACACAGGGAAAGATTGCCAGACATGAAGCAGTCAATGACATCATCAAGAGAAGTTTGGCTTCAGCTGGGTGCCCAGCACAAAGGGAACCTTAGTTGTGCAGGCCTGACAACAGCCAAAAACGCCCAGATGGAGTCACCCTGCAGCCGTGGAGGGAAGGTAAACAGGTCGTGTGGGACTACACGTGTGCATCCACATTGGCTGATACCTATCTACCTTACAGCGCAGCTGAGGGAGGCGGGGCGGCCACCTTCAGGGAGACCCAGAAAACTAACAAGTACAGGGACCTAGAACGTTGTTACAGGTTCGTGCCAATAGGCTCTGAGACTCTGGGCGCCTGGGGTAAATGTGCACTTAAGTTCCTGAAGGAGCTGGGCGAGGAACTCATTGGGAAGACTAGAGACCCAAGAGCGGCCAGTTTTATGCTTCAGCGCCTCAGTGTCGCTGTTCAGAGGGGAAATGCGTGCTGTATCTTGGGTACGCACCCGACCCCCGAGGAACTGGATGAGGTCTTCGAACACTGATTGGTATATTGTTATATAAGTGTGTGTTTTCTGTAAACTGTAACATTGCAATAAAACCAAAAAAAAAAAAAAATAATAGGGGTGGTAGGAGAGGAAAAGATTAAAGTATTCAGTGAGAATCCACAAGGTCTTCTCTGAACACTATTTATTTTCTTCTTCGAGGATGTGGGTCCCTTTAATTAAACCAGTGGTGGTACCCCTATATATATATATATATATATATATATATATAAATATATATATATATATATATATATATATATATATATATATATATATATATATATATATATATATATATATATATATATATATATATATATATATATATTAAATATGACCGAAAAAGTAAGATTAATAATTCTAACACGAATTTTCTCAATCTTTCGTACATTTCTTTTCACTGTTGGTGGTAATTCAAAAATCAATTCTCCAAAATTCATTTTTGTTTCTAGTCTGACGCGACACTTGAGCGCGTTTCGTAAAACTTATTACATTTTCAAAGACTTTAGTTTACACATACACAACTGAATAGAACTTACACATCTCCGATTTGTTTATATCTACATTTGAGTGAGGTGGATGGGGTGAGGTGGTATTTAATAGGGTATTAATTTCATCAACACAAGACAGAACACGAAACACGAGCCATGTTGCTTATGCATCGTTAATCGCCTGGAAAGAGATGTTGTTGTCTTGCCTATATACTGAATTCTTTGAGGCTTACAGTCCCCAAGTGGGCATTTGAAGGCATAGACGACATTGGTCTCTTTTAAAGCGTTCTGCTTTGTGTCTGGAAAGTTTTTCATGAATAGGTTGGCCGTTTTCTTGGTTTTATAGTAGATCGTCAATTGTATCTTCTGATTTTTGTCTGTAGAGATAACGTTTCTATTAACAATATCTTTCAGGACCCTTTCCTCTGTTTTATGAGCTGTGGAAAAGAAGTTCCTGTAAAATAGTCTAATAGGGGGTACAGGTGTTGTGTTAGTTGTCTCTTCAGAGGTTGCATGGCGTTTCACCTTCCTTCTTATGATGTCTTCAACGAAACCATTGGAGAAGCCGTTGTTGACTAGGACATGCCTTACCCTGCAGAGTTCTTCATCGACTTGCTTCCATCCTGAGCTGTGGCTGAGAGCACGGTCGACATAAGCGTTAACGACACTCCTCTTGTACCTGTCTGGGCAGTCACTGTTGGCATTGAGGCACATTCCTATGTTTGTTTCCTTAGTGTAGACTGCAGTGTGGAAACCTCCGCTCCTTTCCATGACTGTTACATCTAGAAAGAGCAGCTTCCCATCCTTCTCCATCTCGTAAGTGAAACGCAACACAGAATTCCGCTCAAATGCCTCCTTCAGCTCCTGCAGATGTCTGACATCAGGTACCTGTGTAAAAATGTCGTCAACATTCCTGCAGTATATGCCCGGTTTCAAGTTCATGTCGACTATAGCTTTTTGTTCGATGGTACCCATGTAGAAATTCGCAAACAGGACACCTAGGTGAGAACCCATGGCGACCCCATCTACTTGCTTATACATGTGCCCATCCCGGCTCAAGAAGGGTGCCTCTTTAGTACAAGCTTGGAAAAGTTTCCTTAGAATATTTTCTGGTATGTCAAGAGGAGTACAGGCCGGATCACCATACACTCTGCCCGCTATCATCCCGATTGTTTCATCCACAGGTACGTTGGTAAACAGTGATTCTACGTCCAACGAGGCTCTTATCCTTGTCGCCCGTGTTCCCCGCAGTAAGTCAACAAATTCCTTTGGAGACTTCAAGTTGAAGGTGCAAGGGACATAAGGAGTCAGCAAGCCGTTGCTGACTTTCGTCAAATTCGTGTTAGAATTATTATTCTTACTCTTTCGGTCATATTTAATAATATCTGTCTACAGGAAAGACTGCTACCAAAACATACTAATATATATATATATATATATATATATATATATATATATATATATATATATATATATATATATATATATATATATATATATATATATATATATATATATATATATATATATATATATATATATATATATATTTATATATATATATATATATATATATATATATATATATATATATATATATATATATATATATATATATATATATATATATATATATATGTCGTACCTAGTAGCCAGAACGCACTTGTCAGCCTACTATGCAAGGCCCGATTTGCCTAATAAGTCAAGTTTTCCTGAATTATTATATTTTCTCTAATTTTTTTCTTATGAAATGATAAAGCTACCCATTTCATTATGTATGAGGTCAATTGTTTTTTATTGGAGATAAAATTAACGTAGATATATGACCGAACCTAACCAACCCTACCTATCCTAACCTAACCTATCTCTATAGGTTAGGTTAGATTAGGTAGCCAAAAAAGTTAGGTTAGGTTAGGTTAGGTAGGTTAGGTAGTCGAAAAACAATTAAATCATGAAAACTTGGCTTATTAGGCAAATCGGGCCTTGCATAGTAGGCTGACATGTGCGTTCTGGCTACTAGGTACGACATATATATATATATGTCGTACCTAGTAGCCAGAATGCACTTGTCAGCCTACTATGCAATGCCCGATTTGCCTAATAAGCCAGGTTTTCATGAATTAATTGTTTTTCGACTACCTAACCTAACCTAACTTTTTCGGCTACCTAACCTAACCTAACCTATAAAGAGAGGTTAATTTTAACTCCAATAAAAAAATTGACCTCATACATAATGAAATGGGTAGCTTTATCATCTCATAAGAAAAAAATTAGATAAAATATATTAATTCAGTAAAACTTGGCTTATTAGGCAAATCGGGCCTTGCATAGTAGGCTGAGAAGTGCATTCTGGCTTCTAGGTACGATATATATATATATATATATATATATATATATATATATATTGTGACGGTAACGCGTTGGTGTTCGGCTGTTCAAAGCTAGGGGTATGGCCTCGTCACATAGAATAAAAAAAAATAGAAAATCTGGAACTTCGTCTGTGGTAAGGTAAGGAGAAGACACACAAAACACAAGTAAATTTTAACAATGGAATTTTAATTACGTTAGATAAACAAAACATGAATAAAATGGACATACAAATTCGTATAATAACATCAATCAAAGTAATAAGAATAATCAAAAGACAAAATGAAAAGTTACATTAAGACAAGTGAGCAATAACAAGCTGTGCAAATAACGTAAATATTGGTGCAGGAATATTGGCTTTAAGCTATCACCTCTCTTAGTACACGTAAGCCAAAGCTTTAGTCTACCAGGAAGAAGTGTTAACCGTATGAAAGCACTGAATATTCTGAGGACTGAGGTCGTGGCGGCCCCAGACATCAAGTAGTATGGTGGGTGAGTGCAGTAGCAGCTGGACCGGCGGCCAATCAGCGAGGAGCCGGCAACAAGACAGGTAGTTTGGCGGTTTGAGGTGTAGCAGGTGTTCCTGGCTGCATACGTTTTGCGCTCTGGCAAACCTTGGAGATGTTGTTGTCGTTGTTGGACATTTCTTCCATAGTAGTTTTATATAGATGTATCGACGTATTTTTGGAGGGAAGAGCAGGCTCAATCTCTTGAAGGAGATTATCGTCACAACTCTCCCCCGAAGCCTGCGGTTCTGGAAGAAGTACGTCGTTATGTGGTGGAGTAATAGATGGAGTCGTTTCTACTTCATAAATTCTGGAGAGATCATGGGCTAAGATGTTGTCGGAATCTTGGTATAGCGTGTCTCCAGGTTGATTTTCTGCAGTTAGCAAGCCCATAGTAGAAGACGTTGAGATGAGAAGTGGGCGTGCTGCAGGAGATGTAGGGTGGTGTGGTCCGTGTTGATGGTGGACCGAGCACTTTTCAGGTGTGGAGTGAAGTGCTGGAGCTTCAGGATGATGAAGAGTAACTTCTTGCCAATTGTTCCGTTGTTCCTTATAGCAGTAGTCGCTAACAGGTGTATTCTCCTCGCCTCGTTGCTGCATCATGACACCACCAACGTCGGTAACCACTGGCGTCGATATGGAGGATGAAGGGCTTATCTGACGAGGTGAGAGTGGAATTAGAATAGGGCAAAGGAGCACGATTATTATCCTGAAAGTATTTGGGAAGATCATTAAGGATTTCGGAATTAGAAAGCGCTGACTCCTTGTCAGTGCTTTCGGGAGGAGAAGCTGGGAAGGTCTCACTGTGGATGTAGGGTTCTGTGAAGGTAGAACAGTTAATCAGGACAGTGGGAGGAGTACCATTATATTGCTTCAGGAGGTTGACGTGGCACAGCTGGGTCTTCCGCCGCCTATCTGGAGTCTCTATGACGTAGTTGTTGTTATTTCTGCACTTTTTGACGCGGTAGGGTCCTGAAAACCTGTTTTGTAAAGGTGAACCTGGGATAGGGAAGTATGCTAGGACGAAGTCTCCCGGCTTAAATTTTCTTACTTTACTGGTCTGGTCGTAATGAGTCTTCATTCTCTCCTGGGCTTTCAATAGATTATCATGGGCAAAACGGTGGACTCTCTCTAGAATGTGTTGAAGGTTTTGAAGAAACTGGGGCACATTCTGATGCTCACTGAAGGTGGCATCTCTGAGAGAGTCTTTGAAAGCCTTAAGGGGAGTACGGCACTTACGGCCGTAGAGCATCTCATAAGGAGATACTCCTAGGGACTCATTGGGGAGACTTCTGTAAATACACATTATAAGGTCGATTTGCTTATCCCAATCCTTAGAGGTTTCACTACAAAACTTTTTCAAGAGTGCTTTGATAGTCTGATGACTACGTTCAAGAGAACCCTGTGAAGCAGGATGATAGGGGCTGGACAATACCTGTTTGATGTTGAACTCCTCCAGTGTCCTTTTGAAGAGATCACTGGTGAAGTTGGTACCACAGTCGCTCTGAATCTCCCTGGGAAATCCGTATTGAGTGAAGATCTTCAATAGATGTTTTACAACCGTAGCAGCCGTGATGTTCTTCACTGGAACTGCTATGGGAAATCTGGTGGTAGGACACAGGATGGTTAGGATGTAGGCGTTACCTGAACTGGTCCGAGGTAAAGGACCAACACAGTCTATTATGAGTCTGTGGAAAGGTTCCGCAGGCACCTGTATGGGAATCAGTGGCGCTCTGGGAATGGAGATGTTCGGTTTGCCTGCCATCTGACATGTATGACACTGTTTTACGTACTGTTTGACGCTATTTACCATACCTGGCCAGTAGTAGTCTTGACGAATTCCATGGTAAGTCTTGTTGAAGCCGTAGTGGGAGAGTGCTCCGTGGGCCAGGTGTAGAATAGTGGGCCGCAGGCTGGTAGGAATCACAAGTTGTTCGATGTTGGCCCAATCGTCCTCCTCCTTCAGTTTACTGGGTCTATATCTGCGGTAGAGCAAGTCGTTCTCTAGGAAGAACCCAGGAATACTGTCGGGTTGAGTCTCAGCCTGGAAAAACAATGGTGTTAAAGTAAGATCTTCCCTCTGCAACTTACGGAACTCCAACTTGGTCAGATTCGGGGGTAGTTTCTGAGGGTCTTGAGGGACAGCGGTAGCAGTAGAGTCAGCTGGCTGTGGACTTGCGGCTTGTGCACGGGTGGTCACGAGAACCGGAGGAGAAACTTCATCACTCTCTTGAACCTCTGCTGGAACATACGCTAGAATAGGGTTACTTGGCACAGAGTTACACACCTGGGGTTTGTCCATGACGATCAGGTTGGTCGGTTGCAGGTCTTTTGCCAAGTCGTTGCCTAGGAGAAGTTGCACTCCAGGCATGGGAAAAGGCTTCTCCCTGACGGCGACTTGGACTTCTCCGTTCACGTAGGGACAATCCAGGTGGACTCTGGCGAGAGGGTATGGATTGGTAGCAGTGAGGTCAGTGATGAAGACAGTTTCTCCGGTGTAGACGATGTTGGGCACAGCCGACTTCAAGATGATCGATTGAAGAGCCGCTGTGTCCCTCAAGATCTTCAATTTGAAACGTCCCTCCGGATTTGAACCGTTGGCAGAGACAGTTCCAGTATACAGGTGGTTACTGAAAAGAGAAAGATCATTAACATTAACACCAACATTCATCACAGGCTTACCGGACTTAGGAGGAGTTGGTTTGGGTTTCTGTGGGTCAGTGGTTCCCTTGTATTGAGACTTACCACACTTGTCTATGGTATGTCCATAGAGTCTACAATACTTGCAGTACAGTTGCGAACCAGCTTGATCGGGGCTCACTTTCTCGTAACTGTACCACGACTTCTTACTGGAGGATGGTTCGGGTGTCAGCCGGTGGATGAGGCTGTAAGTGTCAGCCGACTTAGCACACTTCAGGTAGTCGGTTTCTTCTTTATCTGCTAAGTAGAGACGGACAGGAGGCGGCACACGCCTCAAGAATTCTTCAACTAACATCAGGTTGACGAGTTCTGTAAAAGTAGAGACATGTGCTGCTTCCAACCATTTCATGAAATATCTCCGTTTTGTGTTAGCAAACTCAAGGAAGGTAGTGCTACTTGCCTTCAGGTGGTCACGGAATTTCCTTCTATAACTTTCAGTAGAGAGGAGGTAGGCGTCCAACACTGCTTGTTTCAGAGTCTGGTAGTCATTCTCAGACGCCAGAGTACTGAGTGTGACTGCAGCTCTACCTGTAAGATGGACTCTGAGCAGTGTGGCCCATTGGTCGACAGGCCAACTAAGTTGATTAGCAAGGGTTTCAAAGGTGGTAAAAAACACATCAACTTCTGCTTCTACAAAGGATGGCATTAACTTACTTGCATGTGATATATTAAAACTGACGGGAAGATTGGCAGTAGCTTGCTGGCGTTGAGTGAAGTGTGAAGTTTCCAAGGCGATTTCGCGGTGACGACACTCTAGAGCCAGAGTCGCTTGTTGCTTGTCATGTTCGCGTTGCATCTCCAACTCGCGTTGTTTGGTTTCAAGCCGTACGCGTTCCCGCTCCTGGAGTGTTTCAAGCTGTACTCGTTCCCGCTCCTGGAGTAAGGCAATCTCACGTTCTTGTTCTTCCCTTCGTATGGCAGCAGCTCGTTCTTGTTGTTCGAGGGCTTCCCTTTGCTGTTCGCGGGCTTCCCTTTGCTGCTCACGTTCAATCTTGGCCAGCTCTAGTTTGAGTTTCATCATTGCCAAATCAGTTTTATCTGCAATATAGTAAGTTTCATGAATTTCAGAGTCTATCTTACCTTGCTCTAAGAAATGATCCAGCAACAGATTGTATATTTCACTCTTGTTGGCTTGGTAGGGAACCGTTAGCTGATACTCATGTGCAAGAGTTTGTAATTCAGTCTTCTTGGCATGACTTAAAGTCCCTATTGCACCTGGTGGATCTGCACGGAAAGCTTGGAGACGAAACATGGTGAAATTAGCAAATAAAGGTACAACGAATATTCAATAGTGAATGTCAGAAACAGGACAACGTGGCAACTGGTACCTATCCTGTGGGATCTTTAACAATTAAAGTTAAGTACAAGATGTTAAATGATTAATTTAAATCAAGGGCGCAGGAAATCTTGTACCCGGTACTCATGTAAGAGGATAAGGGCAAGAAAATCCTACTAACAAATGAAACAGAGTTTCGAAAACAAATGAAACAGTTAATTGCCTCAAAAGTAAAATTGGTAGTCCAAGGATGTAGGCATACCTTGCCAAGTCTCTATAGGACATAAAGCTAGTTTTTCCTACTGAATTTAATATGATACTTACAGAATTAGCGAACTTTTGTGCTCTGAAAAAGTAAGCTAATTCCCTACCGTTGTATGTATCATCATCTCTGACTGACGTGTAGGGGTGCGAGGTGTCAACTGGTGACGAGAACTGCTGCTGAGGTCCCAATTCAGCAACTAAAGTTCGAGCTAGAGGAACTATGGCCCTCTTTGTCCTCCTACAGTCAGATTGCAGAAGATTGGGTGCTCTTGACCCGGGGCAGACCACAGTACCAGGGTACCAATATGATGATCTGTCAAAATGAGAAATATCCAAGGGACAAAGATGGTAAACACGAGTAATAACAAGGAGGGAGAGATGACCAATTAAGAGTATGACTGAGGCCTACAGTCACCACGTAATCCAAAGTTGTCTCACCTTCACCATATGTTACTCTCGTAATGCACAATACACCGCACCATATAAAAAATGAAATTGAATATGAAAAATAGTAAAAGCTACGTTAACAATGTTAAATACGCTTACCATAAATTACCACTTGGCACCAGTACCTGAGTGAAGCTCCTAGGACAGGCCCCCATATAATATGTGACGGTAACGCGTTGGTGTTCGGCTGTTCAAAGCTAGGGGTATGGCCTCGTCACATAGAATAAAAAAAAAATAGAAAATCTGGAACTTCGTCTGTGGTAAGGTAAGGAGAAGACACACAAAACACAAGTAAATTTTAACAATGGAATTTTAATTACGTTAGATAAACAAAACATGAATAAAATGGACATACAAATTCGTATAATAACATCAATCAATCAAAGTAATAAGAATAATCAAAAGACAAAATGAAAAGTTACGTTAAGACAAGTGAGCAATAACAAGCTGTGCAAATAACGTAAATATTGGTGCAGGAATATTGGCTTTAAGCTATCACCTCTCTTAGTACACGTAAGCCAAAGCTTTAGTCTACCAGGAAGAAGTGTTAACCGTATGAAAGCACTGAATATTCTGAGGACTCTGGTCGTGGCGGCCCCAGACATCAAGTAGTATGGTGGGTGAGTGCAGTAGCAGCTGGACCGGCGGCCAATCAGCGAGGAGCCGGCAACAAGACAGGTAGTTTGGCGGTTTGAGGTGTAGCAGGTGTTCCTGGCTGCATACGTTTTGCGCTCTGGCAAACCTTGCAGATGTTGTTGTCGTTGTTGGACATTTCTTCCATAGTAGTTTTATATAGATGTATCGACGTATTTTTGGAGGGAAGAGCAGGCTCAATCTCTTGAAGGAGATTATCGTCACAATATATATATATATATAAATATATATATATATATATATATATATATATATATATATATATATATATATATATATATGTATATATATATATATATATATATATATATATATATATATATATATATATATATATATATATATATATATATATGTATATATATATATATATATATATATATATATATATATATATATATATATATATATATGTGTGTGTGTGTGTCCA
>NC_091176.1:34673583-34796456 GCF_040958095.1 Procambarus clarkii
TGTAGACATATATTATTAAATATGACCGAAAAAGTAAGATTAATAATTCTAACACGAATTTTCTCAATCTTTCGTACATTTCTTTTCACTGTTGGAGGTAAATCAAAAATCAATTCTCCAAAATTAATTTTTATTTCTAGTCTGACGCGACACGAGCGCGTTTCGTAAAACTTATTACATTTTCAAAGACTTTAGTTTACAAATACACAACTGAATAGAACTTACGCATCTCCGATTTTATATCTACATTTGAGAGAGGTGGATGGAGTGAGGTGGCATTAATAGGGTATTAATTTCATCAACACAAGACAGAACAAGAGGTGGCATTAATAGGGTATTAATTTCATCAACACAAGACAGAACACAAAACAATGGGTATTGAATAGAAGTGATTGTAGAAAGCCTATTGGTCCATATTTCTTGATGCTTCTATATTGGAGCGGAGTCTTGAGGTGGATAGAATATAGTTGTGCATTAATTGGCTGTTGATTGCTGGTGTTGACTTCTTGATGTGTAGTGCCTCGCAAACGTCAAGCCGCCTGCTATCGCTGTATCTGTCGATGATTTCTGTGTTCTTTACTAGGATTTCTCTGGCGATGGTTTGGTTGTGGGAAGAGATTATATGTTCCTTAATGGAGCCCTGTTGCTTATGCATCGTTAAACGCCTAGAAAGAGATGTTGTTGTCTTGCCTATATACTGGGTTTTTTGGAGCTTACAGTCCCCAAGAGGGCATTTGAAGGCATAGACGACGTTAGTCTCTTTTAAAGCGTTCTGTTTTGTGTCTGGAGAGTTTCTCATGAGTAGGCTGGCCGTTTTTCTGGTTTTATAGTAAATCGTCAGTTGTATCCTCTGATTTTTGTCTGTAGGGATAACGTTTCTATTAACAATATCTTTCAATATCTATTAACAATAAAGTTTAGTTCCTGTAAAATAGTCTAATAGGGGGTACAGGTGTTGTGTTAGTTGTCTCTTCAGAGGTTGCTTGGCGTTTCACCTTCCTTATGATGTCTTCAACGAAACCATTGGAGAAGTCGTTGTTGACTAGGACCTGCCTTATCCTACAGAGTTCTTCATCGACTTGCTTCCATCCTGAGCTGTGGCTGAGAGCACGGTCGACATAAGCAATAATGACACTCCTCTTGTACCTGTCTGGGAAGTCACTGTTGGCATTGAGGCACATTCCTTTATTTGTTTCCTTAGTGTAGACTGCAGTGTTGAAACCTCCGCTCCTTTCCATGACTGTTACATCTAGAGAGGGCAGCTTCCCATCCTTCTCCATCTCGTAAGTTAAACGCAACACAGAATTCAGCTCAAATGCCTCCTTCAGCTCCTGCAGATGTCTGACATCAGGTACCTGTGTAAAAATTTCGTCAACATACCTGTAGTATATGGCCGGTTTTATGTTCATGTCGACTAAGACCTTTTGTTCGATGGTACCCATGTAGAAGTTCGCAAACAGAACACCTAGGGGAGAATCCATGGCGACCCCATCTACTTGCTTATACATGTGCCCATCCGGGCTCAAGATGGGTGCCTCTTTAGTACAAGCTTGGAGTAGTTTCCTTAGAATGTTTTCTGGTATGTCAAGAGGAGTACAGGCCGGATCACGATACACTCTGTCCGCTATCATCCCGATTGTTTCATCCACAGGTACGTTGATAGTGGACAGAGTGTATCGTGATCCGGCCTGTACTCCCACAGCCAAACCATCACCAGAGAAATTTTAGCAAACAACACAGAAATCATCGATAGATACTGCGATAGCCGGCGGCTTGACGTCTGCGAGGCACTACACATCAAAAAGTCAACACCAGCAACCAACAGCCAATTAATGCACAACTATATTCTACCCACTTCAAGACTCCGCTCCAATATAGAAGCATCAAGAAATATGGGCCAATAAAAATAGGCCTTCTGCAGTTACCTACCTTTAATACCCATTGTTTCATGTCCTGTCTTGTGTTAAAAGTTTATTTTCACCTCATCCAAAACTATTGTAACATGTCACCTCACCCAAATGTAGGTATAAAAACTCGAAGATGTTTAAGCTCTATTCAGTTAAAGTTGTGCGTGTGTGTGTAAACTAAAGTCTTTGAAAATGTAATAAGTTTTACGAAACGCGCTCAAGTGTCGCGTCAGACTAGAAATAAAAATGAATTTTGGAGAATTGATTTTTTAATTACCATCAATAGTGCAAAGAAACGTAAGAAAGATCGAGAAAATTCGTGTTAGAATTATTAATCTTACTTTTTCGGTCATATTTAATAATATATATATATATATAAATATATATATATATATATATATATATATATATATATATATATATATATATATATATATATATGCGGAAAATCCACAGAGAAATATGAAATGAGGTGAACGTTTCGGCTTTGTTAAAGCCTTTGTCAACACCAGACTGACTAAGGAGAAGGGAGAAGGGGGGAAGATATATAGGCCAACACCTGACCACCCCATCCCAAGGGTTGGTCAGGTGTAATTAACCAAAAACAGGTATAGCTTAGCTTAGAATGGTCAAAGAGGATTAAGCGGTCAGAGAATAAGGATGAAAGATTAAAGAAAAGCCTCATGAACACACAATATATGAATATACAATTATAATGAGACATTGTAAGCCTCTCTATCAGAGTTGTTTCTTAAACTGTTGTGCAATATTATAACTTAAAAATGGATCAAGTTTGTACATTCCAGTACTAACATTAAGAAGATTTGGACACTGACTGATTAGAGCAGACTCAATCAAATTCCGTTCCACGAAATCCCCACAATTGGTAATGCTTTTTGCCCCATTCCAGTTAATATTGTGATCGCATAAACTCGTATGTAGATACAATGCATTAGACGTTTGGGCAGTTCTAATACTATAAGCATGTTGTGACAACCGCAATTGTAAGGACTTTCCTGTTTGTCCAAGGTACACAGAATCACAATCATTGCAGGGAATCGAATACACACAACCTGCTGTATCAGGGGAGTTTTTTATTAAATTGGATTTGATCGTACTATTAGTGAACACCAAATTTATATTAAGTTTCTTAAAAATCAGAGACAATTTTTCAAGTCCACTCGCATAAGGTACCACCAATGAGTTAATAATTTTTGGTTTCGCTTTAGGGACGTGATTATAAAACGTACGCTTGGCTTGTACAAACGAGAAATCCAAAAACCTCTTAGGATATTGTAAACTCTTCCCAATTTCATATATTTTAGCAATCTCTTCATCAAAAAACTCAGGGCTGCAAACCCTCAAAGCTCGTAGAAACATTCCTGAAAATACTGCCTGTTTAACTTTACTATGATGATTCGAATAAAAATGAACATACGACCCCACGTTGGTAGGTTTCCTATACACATTAAATTTGAACTTTCTAGTGACTCTATGAATCATAATGTCCAAAAACGGAAGAGTACCATTCTCCTCAGTCTCACAAGTGAATTTTATTGAAGGTACCAAAGAATTGAGTTCATTAAGAAAAACTATCTGGTCTTTGTCACACGGCCATAAGCACAAAATATCATCAACATACCTATACCAAACCACATTAGCCGGGATAATCCTGGATAAGATTTTTGTTTCAAAGAATTCCATATACAAATTGCTTAAAACTGGGGACAGGGGATTGCCCATCGCCATACCAAATGTTTGTTTGAAAAATTTTCCATTAAAACTAAAATAATTGTCTTTTATACACAATTTAATAAGTTCCAATACTTTATTGGTCTGCAAGCTCAAATTATATTTAGGCAGTTCCTCACGTAGAAATTCTAACAGATCATCAACAGGAACTTTAGTGAATAAAGAGGTCACATCGAAACTTATAAGTTTAAAATCAAAATTTAAATTCAGTGTGGATAGCTTATTAACTAAGTCCACATTGTTTGTCAAGTGTGAGTTGGAAATAGTACCAACTATAGGGGACAAAACTTTGACTAACCACTTAGAGAGTTTATAAGCCGCCGAACCAATTGAACTAATAATCGGCCTTGCCGGATTATATGGCTTATGAGTTTTTATAAGACCATACATGTAAGGAAGAGAGGGGGATCGACTTGTTAGCCTAGATATCAACTCTTTATCGCCTTTACACACGGTTTTAAGAGTTTTGTTAAAATGTGCAATCACTTTTTCAGTAGGATCTCTGTTAACCAATAGATAAGTATCCCTGTCTTCCAAGAGTAACTCCATTTTTCGGACATAGTCATCTTTATTCATAATAACTACTGCATTTGACTTATCAGCCTTGGTAATATGTAATGAACTATCTTTTTTGAGATTTTTGAACGCATGAACAAATCGACTTGGACAATTAGGAACAGAATTGTTAAGTAAAACGCCATACATCATACCTTTGCACACATTAATATCTTCAACTGAGACATTGCTATACTTTTCAAGATTGCTGAAACCTTTGGCAATATCTACATAATTGACTGTTCCGTTAGATGTGGCAAAGCTCAGGCCATATCCTAATGCAGTAATCGTGTCATTATCAAGCTGTCTATCCGAGAGGTTTATAACAAAATCCCGGTTGGAGTGTTTATATATATATATATATATATATATATATTAGTATATTTTGGTAGCAGTCTTTCCTGTAGACATATATTATTAAATATGACCGAAAAAGTAAGATTAATAATTCTAACACGAATTTTCTCAATGTTTCGTATATTTCTTTTCACTGTTGGAGGTAATTCAAAAATCAATTCTCCAAAATTCATTTATATTTCTAGTCTGACGCCACACTTGAGCGCGTTTCGTAAAACTTATTACATTTTCAAAGACTTTACACATACACAACTGAATAGAACTTACATATCTCCGATTTGTTTATATCTACATTTGAGTGAGGTGGGTGGGGTGAGGTGGTATTTAATAGGGTATTAATTTCATCAACACAAGACAGAACACGAAACAATGGGTATTGAAATGGAAGTGATTGTAGAAAGCCTATTGGTCCATATTTCTTGATGCTTCTATATTTTAGCGGAGTCTCGAAGTGGTTAGAATATAGTTGTGCATTAATTGGCTGTTGATTGCTGGTGTTGACTTCTTGATGTGTAGTGCCTCGCAGACGTCAAGCCGCCTGCTATCGCTGTATCTATCGATGATTTCTGTGTTGTTTGCTAAGATTTCTCTGGTGATGGTTTGATTGTGGAAAAAGATTATATGTTCCTTAATGGAGCCCTGTTGCTTATGCATCGTTAAACGCCTGGAAAGAGATGTTGTTGTCTTGCCTATATACTGTTTTTTTTGAGGCTTACAGTCCCCAAGAGGGCATTTGAAGGCATAGACGACGTTGGTCTCTTTTAAAGCGTTCTGCTTTGTGTCTGGAGAGTTTCTCATGAGTAGGCTGGCCGTTTTTCTGGTTTTAAAGTAAATCGTCAGTTGTATCTTCTGATTTTTATCTGTAGGGATAACGTTTCTACTGACAATATCTTTCAGGACCCTTTCCTCCGTTTTATGGGCTGTGGAAAAGAAGTTCCTGTAAAATAGTCTAATAGGGGGTATAGGTGTTGTGTTAGTTGTCTCTTCAGAGGTTGCATGGCTTTTCACTTTCCTTCTTATGATGTCATAGTTTAATGGATATTTATTAATGGATTTTAAATTAGTTTTAATATATGTGACAGTTAATAAGTTTTATTTGTATTGATCACTTTAAGTGCGCTTAAGTTTTTTAAGTTTTTGTTTTTTTTTGCGCTTTTGTTTTTTAAGCATTTTCCTTTCTTTGATAGGCAATTATATTCAGTATGAGTTCTTTGTTTACCAGCTATTTGATTGTGATTTCTGTTTTTTCTTTTAGATCTGATGATGAATACGAAAAGTATTCGAAACGTTATGTTTTTTAAAGTAAAGATTCTGATACAAGATGTTCAGTATATCCATGGTTTTCCTATTCTTCTTAAAATTAAGATTCCCGAAGGGAACATCGATCATAAATAATATATATATATATATATATATATATATATATATATATATATATATATATATATATATATATATATATTTATATATATATATATATATATATATATATATATATATATATATATATATATATATATATATATATATATATATATATATTTATATATTGGTGTATACTGGCAGCAGGTTTTCTTTCAAACATGTTTCATTGAATATGACTGCATATTCTGTATTTATTATTTTCTGGTTTAGGGCTTCTATCCCTCTAACTATTTTCTTAGCATCAGGGCTTAGTTGAAATAGGAGTTCTCCAAAACTCAGTTTCGTACTTTTAAAGTGAAGAAAACAAGTGATTTACTATAAAGTGTATTACACTTATTTATACAATTTGCACAACGTTTCGAACCTCCATGGTTCATTCTCAAGTGAACAGATCTTACAATGCTGGTTGATTTTAGAACCGCACTGGGTCAGGTGATAATACAATAAAGGTGAAAACATGGGGAGATACATAAGGGATAAATGTGAGGTGAAACATAGAGGTAACTGCAGAAGGCTTAGTGGCCCATACGAGGCAGCTCCTATCTAAACACAGATTAATCCAGTGTAATTGGCCTGTTGTGTTGGACATTGTCTTCTGTGTTGGCATCGTTATGTTCTGGTCTTGTCCTTATTCTCATGGTGGGTAGAGTAAATAGTTCCGTGATTTGGGTGTTCATGGTAAGTTGGAATTTCATATTTCTAGTTCGAAGAAATTGTTTGCAGTATTTCAACGCGTGAATTTAACAGTCAATGTGAGTAAATGTAGCTGGGCTAAGGGAACGATAATTTACATGGTTCATGAGGTTGGGCAAGGCAAGATGGTACCCTCAGTACCCAAGACAAAATCCAAGCATTCGTAGATTACCCAGTATTAACTAGTAAAAAACAATGCAGAGATTCATTGGGATGTGTGCTTATTACAGACGTTATTGTAAGAACTTTTCCATAGTGGCTGCACCTTTAACTATTCTTTTAAGAAAAAGTGTAAAGTTCAAGTGGACGCAAGAGTGTCAGAATACTTTTCAAGTATTGAAAGGAATTCTTTCAACTTCACCTGTGTTAGCTAGTCCACAATATGACAAGACTTTCATTGTGAATATAAACAATTCTGGTCTAGGATATAGTGCTGTTCTTTTTCAAGTAGAAGCAGATAATGTAGAGCATCTTGTGTATTATTTCCCCCTCCCCATCCGGCTTGTTGGCGTTGTGAGGGGGCTTGGTGGACGGCTGCCGGAGTGTGATGCTCCGTGGGGCAGTCCTCTGTCCTTTTCTGGCCTTGCACTCCTGCTGCTGTCTTTTCTAAATGTGCCGGATCGCTTTTCCTTTTCCTTATGTTTCGTTTTTCTCCCCCTTCTTCTCCTATCTGCTTGTCGTTTCCTGCCGACCTTTTGCTTGTTTTGGATTATTTCTTTGGACTTCTTCTATTTTGACGCCCGGGTGCTTGAGGAGGCATACTCTTGCACCCGTAGAACTGTAGTACCCAACGTCTCGAGCGAGGGGAACCTTTTATTGTCAATCCCCCTTTCGTCGCTGAACCCGACCTCGACGGACTGACGGTTCTTAAGGTGGCGTTTGTGGGGCGTATACTCACGACGCACCCCTAGGGGGCCCCGGCATGATCGGCGATAGCTTCCTGTTGGGTGTCCTGCCTCTAATTGTGGCTCCATGGTGGGTATGGGGGCACATTCGTGGATGAATTTTTCTCTTCGTTTCTATGTCATTGAATGTTTCCGTTGTACCCTTTCGGGCTCGTGGGGTGGGCGACCAAGCCCCCGAGTCGGCCTGTATTGGAAGACCAGGCTCTGTAGCTCCTGCTGCGTTGGGCCCCGACCTTGCTCCTCCTTTGACCGTCCTGACTTCTTCCCCCAGCTCCCCTCCCTCCTCTGTGGTTGGGTTGAGCCTCTAGCCCCCGGTGGTGACCACTTCGTCACCTGGTGCGGCTAAGTCTCTCGTTGTGACTACTGCGCCTTTTGACCCCTCTCTCTCTAGGGGTTCTCAACGCCGTTCGCGCCCCAACCGCACTCGCTCGATTCCTTCCCGTTTTGATGCGTATCAGGCCTTGTTTGGTCCTGCTTCATGGGCCAAATACTTTGATCTCCTCCCTCTTGATTCTGCGCCTCCGGACGATTTCTCCCTCCATCGGCATCTTGTAGATTCCGTGGATGCGTCTGTTACTTTCAACCCCACTCGTCTCGGTACACGTGTCGTTGCTGCTCCTTCTCAGGATGCAGCTTCCCGCTTGGCTGCCTTATCTTGCCTTGGCGAGATCCCTGTTCGAGTCTCCAAGAACGTTCAGATGAATGCCAGTGTTGGCACTATTCTCCTCCCACCCCATGTTGCAACCGGTGTTCGGAATCTGCAGGATTGCCACGATGATATTCGGCATATCCTTGATGCCCAAGGCCATTCTGTCCTCCAGGTTGATTCGTTTACTCGTCCCCCTCGTGGTCGTCGCCGTCAACCCCTTCGCGTTGTGAAAATCACCTTTGATGGCAGGACCCTTCCATCCTCGGTCATTCTTGCTGGTGCTAAGTGCTCTGTCCAGGAGTATATTCCTTCTCCTCGACTTTGTAACATGTGCTGGAGGTTTGGGCATGGTGCCCTTCGCTGCTCTGGGACTGTCTCTCTCTGTCCTTTGTGTGGGGGTGAAGGTCACTCTAAGTCGGAGTGCACTTCTCCCCAAGCTCGCTGCCTCAACTGCGGTGAGGCCCATCCTACCTTCTCCCGTGCCTGTGTCCATTACAAGCTTGAGGCAGCCGTCCTCAACCTGAAGCACCGGGAGCGTTTATCTTTTCCTGAGGCGAGGCGCCAGGTTCGCCGGCTCCCGCCTTATACTAACATCTCTTATGCTCGCGTGTTGCGCTCTTCCTCTCCTCGTCCTTCCCCCCTTCCTCAGACTCACAACCGTTTCCGGGCCTTGGACCCTGATACGCCCACTGCCCCCTCCTTTGTCCCTTTGTGTTCTGTCCCGAGGGGTCCCCCTCCTGGTTCTCTGTCTGGGGTTCCCCTTCTTTCTACCCGGTTTGTCATGTCTCCTGTGTCTTCTTCCTCGTCCCCCCTCCGATCCTCCTTCCCATCCTCTTCCTCCATCTATCGGCTCTTCTCGCCGCCTGTCGGTGCAGGCGCATGTCCATCACTCTCCTAACGGCCGTCGTGTGTGCTCTCGTTCAGCTTCTCCTGTTGAGACACTAGAATCCGTTGCCCGGTACATAGTTGCTGGGACACCTGTCTCTTTAAGTCTGAAGCATAAACCTGGCTCCTCTCCTTCCTCCTCCCTGGCTGGTAAGAAGGCTTCGCTTTCTTCCTCAGCCCCTACTTCTGGCTCTGTTGCTCCTTTCCCTCCCGTTTCAGTGATTGCGCCCCCTGTTCCTGCTATGGAGGTTTCTTTGGCCCCTGCTTCCCTTTCGGTTACTGCTCTTGCTGGGGTGCGCTCCCCTCTTTCTACTCCCCCTCTTCCTGCTGCTGTCCTTGGCTGCTCCTCTCCGTTGTCTCCTCCTCTTCCTCCTCCTGCTCCTCCTCCTCCTCCTCCGGAAATGATCTGTTCTCCCGTTTCCTTCCCTCCGTCTTTGCTCAGTTTCCCATGCCCCCTAACCCTGACTTTGCTAACCCTGATATTCTTTAATGTGCTATGTTGCTCTTTCTCCTTTGATTCTTCCTTGTTCTCTGTTTTTGTCCTTTCTCTTCTCGTCGTTGTCCATTCTTCAATGGAACGTTCGAGGTTATTACGCCAATTTCCTCGAACTCCAACTTCTGATTTCGTCTCCAGGAGCCGATGCTTGGTGCTCTTCCTGGTCGTTTTCGTGGCTATTCCTTTCTCTCCCCCCCCCCCAGCCGTTGCTGGGGCTTCTAATTCTTCTGCTCTCTTGATTCGTGCTGATGTTCCCTTTGTTCCTTTACTTTTTCCTTCGCCTCTCCATTGTTCTGCTGCTCGTATCTTTGTGGGGAAATGGTACACAGTTTGTTCCATTTATCTCCCCCCGAGTGTCCCGCTTTCTCTTCCTAATTTGAAACACCTCCTAGACTCCTTGCCGGAGCCTGTGCTCCTGCTGGGTGACTTCAATTGTCGTCATTCGCTTTGGGGTGACGTTCTGACGAATACCCGGGGTCGCCTCCTTGAGCCGTTTCTCCTCTCTTCTTCCCTGTCTCTTCTGAATTCTGGTGAGCCCACTCATTTGAACTCTCGGACTCGCACCCTTTCTTGTCTTGATCTTTCTCTCTGCTCTTCTTCTCTTTACTTAGATTTCACATGGCAGGTTCTTGATGACCTCCATGGAAGTGATCATTTCCCCATCCTTGTTTCCTTTTCTCTTTTCGCCCTTCCCTCTCTTTCCCTAGGTGGCAGTTTGCTAAGGCAGACTGGACCCTATTTACCCTCAGTGCTGCTCTCTCTGACCTCTCCCATCTGCCTCTCTCTCTCGTGCTCTCCTCCTTTTTCATGACACTGTCTTCAACGCTGCCCTCCGCTCTATTCCTCGCTCTTCCTCTCGGGGTCCACGGAAGTGCGTTCCCTTGTGGAATGTGGACTGTGCTCGGGCTGTCCGCTGTAAGCGTGCAGCCTGGAAGAGGCACCGCCGTAGGCAGACGACCGATTCTTTTCTTTTCTTTCGGAAAGCGAGTGCGGCGGCCCGTAGGGCCATCCGTACGGCTAAACGTGGATGTTGGGCATCTTATGTCTCATCAATTACGTCCGAAACCCCTCTGGCCCAGATCTGGAAGCGTATCCGCAAGATAGCGGGTAAGTTCGTTCCCGATGTTTCACCGGTCCTTCACCTCCATGATACTCTTGTGGCGGACCCGTTGCAGGTCGCTTCCGAACTGGGTTCCCACTTTTCTTCTGTTAGCTCTGGTCTTCATCTTCCCCAATCTTTCCTTCTTCGTAAACCTGTCCTTGAGTCTCGTCCTTTAGATTTCTGCACTCATCTTCAGCTTCCCTATAATGATCCCTTCTCTCTCTCTGAACTTCGTTCTGCCCTGGCCCTCTGCGGTTCTACGGCGGCGGGCTCCGATGGTATTCATTATGAGATGCTTCGCCATCTCCCTCCGTGCACGTCTCAGTATTTACTGAGTCTGTATAATCGGATCTGGGAGTCGTCGTCAGTCCCTGAGGACTGGCTCGATGCCGTTGTCCTCCCTGTTCGTAAACCGGGGTCTCTGGGTACTTCCCCTAAGGACTTTCGCCCTATTGCTCTCACAAGTTGTGTCTGCACACTCTTTGAACGTATGGTTAATGTTCGTCTGATGTGGTTCCTGGAACACCATCACCTCCTCTCCCATTCTCAATTTGGTTTCCGCAAGTGCCGCAGCACGACAGATGTCCTGGTGAACTTGGAGGTCTATATTCGTACTGCTTTTGCTGCGAAGACCTCCGTTGTTGCCGTCCTTTTTGACCTGGAAAAGGCTTACGACACCACTTGGCGATATCGTATTCTATCTCAACTTCATTCTTTTGGCCTTCGTGGTCATCTCCCTCTCTTTCTCCGCAGCTTCCTCTCTCGTCGTTCCTTTCGGGTGCGCCTTGGTACCGCTTTCTCTGCCTCTTTTCGGCAATACGAAGGTGTGCCCCAGGGTAGTGTTCTGAGCACTACTCTTTTTCTGGTTGCCCTCAATGGTCTTCTTTCCTCTCTTCCTTCTGGTGTCTTCTCTGCTCTCTATGTCGATGATCTTACCCTTTGCTGTCAGGGTGATGATTCGCCTCTCCTTCAGCGCCGGCTTCAACTTGCAATTGATGCCGTGTCGTCTTGGGCCACCGATCTTGGCTTCAAGTTCTCTACTTCTAAGACTTGTGCCATGACTTTTACGCGGAAACGGGTTGTTCTTCGTCCCTCTTTGTCACTTTATGGTCATCCCCTTGAATACAAAGATTCCGCAAAGCTTTTGGGGTTATTCCTTGACACTCGTTTGTCTTGGTCTCCCCATATCTCTTACCTTCGTGTTGAGTGCTCTAAGGCCCTTACCCTCTTTCGGGTCTTGTCCCATACTTCTTGGGGAGCAGATAGGCGCACTCTCTGTGCTTTACATTCCTCTCTTGTCCTGTCTAAGCTCGATTATGGTTGCCCTGCTTACTCGTCTGCTTCTCCTTCTACTCTTCGCCGTCTTGATGCTTTGCACCATACTGGGTTGCGCCTCAGTTCTGGTGCCTTTCGTTCGACTCCCGTCCTTAGCTTGTATGTTGACACTGGCTTCCTGTCTCTCCAGGACCGCCGTGATCGCTACTGTCTTCGCTATCTTGCGCGGTCCTTACAACATCCTTCCTCTCGCCTCTGTCGTTCTTTAACTTTTACCCCTCCTGCGGTTCCTGTTCCTCTTCACCAGCTCCCTCTTTCTGTCCGGTTATCTCGCCTCCAGGATTCTCTTTCCGTTCGTATTTCTAATGTTTCTCCTCGTGTTGTTCCTTCTTTGCCCCCGTGGAGAGTCCCTCTTCCGCGGTTTTGTACTTCCTTGACCCGTATCACTAAAGCTTTTACTCCTCCTACGGTTCTAAAACGCCTTTTCCTTGAGCACTTTTCTTCTCACTCCCGCTCCGTTTCTGTCTTCACCGATGGGTCTAAGTCGGTGGACGGTGTTGGCTACTCTGTTGTTTTTCCTGATCGCACTTATATGTGTCGCTTACCTCCGGAGACTAGCATCTTTACAGCGGAACTTTATGCTATTCTCTATGCTCTTTCGTCTCCTGCTTTCTCATTGTCAGTCCTCCTTTATAGTTGTTGTTGACTCTCGTAGTGCCCTCATGGCTCTAGGGTCCTTTAATCCGGTTCATCCAGTAGTTGTCGAGATCCAGCATTGGCTGTTTCTTGTTCACAGTAAATTTAAGTCGATTGAGTTTTGTTGGGTTCCCAGCCATATTGGTGTGTCTTTAAATGAGCGTGCGGATGTTGCCGCCAAGGAAGCTGTCCGCTCTTGTCCCATCTCTCGTAAAGGCGTTCCGTATTCCGACTTTTACCCGGTTATCCATTCCTCAGTCCTTACCCGTTGGCAGGCTTCTTGGTTGTCTATTACTGGTAACAAGCTACGTACTCTTAAATGTTGTGTTTCCTCGTGGCCGTCCTCCTTCCATTGTAACTGGCGGTGGGAAACAGCTCTGGCGAGAATACGTATTGGCCATACTCGCTTAACCCATGGTCACTTGATGGAGCGCCGCCCTGCTCCTTATTGTCCTAGTTGCATTGTCCCTCTTACGGTCGTGCATGTCCTTCTTGAATGTCCTGACTTCCAGGACGAGCGTGTGTCTTGCTTTCCGACCGCCCCTCGCGGTCACCTGTCCCTCAATAGAATTCTTGGTGACTCGGATACTTTTGATATCATTCGCCTTATGCGTTTTTGTTCTCGTATTGGCATCCTTGGTGATATTTAGCGCCCTCTGATTATTTTGCGCATTTGATGGTGCTACATAGCCTTCCCGGTTTGGTGCCTTCTTTTGATACTTACTTACTTGTGTATTATTTCTCACACAAGTTTGATAAAGCTCAAGATTATTATCTTGTAGAGATATCAGTATTTTGTAGAGATACCAATATCAGACACCCTTTGTCTGATATTGGCTTATAACAAAATTTAAACATACCAGTCAGGTAACAGAGTAGATGTATTTACAGATCATAACCCATTAATTTTCATAAATTCAATGAAGTGTAAGAACCAGAGAACCCTAAGATTGTCTTTAATACTACATGAATTTAATTTACTAATTAAACATATTCCTGGTAGGCAGGATGCTATTACAGATGCTTTATCCAGGGGATTCCCAGTTGAAGTAACAATATGGAATGTTCTGTAATATATTTTGATATGTTTACTTCTATGTTTATTGTGCATGTTTACTTTTATGTTTATTATTCTATGTATTCATCCTGAGTGGTTGAGAACTTAATACTGTACATATGTTTAGTAAAAATGCAATTATTTTTATATTACATTTTTCTTCAGGAGGGGAGGGATGTTACGAATAAGGTTAATTACCTGATTCTTACTATGAAACGTATATCCAATAATTACACATTTTCACCCTTCAGTTTATTGTAGGATGAAATGTACATACTAATATATTTACAAAATATTTGAATATTTTGTTATGTATTTGTATCATGCTGACATGTGTCAGTAATGATAGTATTCTCTTATACATCATGTGGGTTTATCATGGTTGAGATGAGTAAGGTTGGTGTCTCTTCGAGGACTCGACCATTAAAGAAAGTTTTATCGCCAGCAGTGGTTCACGTGTTGCAACCAACTTTGCATCATTGACATACTCTGTAATTATTTCTTTGTATTGTAGTCATATAACGGAATTATTGTATGTATTATGTAAAGTGTACATAATAATGTTTTTACTCGTGTTTAGAGTGATTATTCTCAGTAGGTCAGAGTGTCTGAAAGAATTCGTATCTGATGTATATTGGTAACTGTGTGAATGTCACGTGTCAAGGCGTGAGAAGAAGCCAATAGCGTTGGGTGTATTGAGTTGGTCGGACCTATGTCTTAGATATGTCTGGGTCATTTTCATTTTTATGTTCATTTGAGTTGATATGGAGTCTGGCTAGACTATTAATCATATTATATGACATACATATTGTACAGTGTAGTCAGTGATCAGTGTTAAGAGGTGTTATTTCGCCCATGGTGTTATAAGAATATTTCTGGATGATTACTATGTTATCTGTGTTGTGTGTCTTGTGTTACCTATCATAGATTAAAATGATATTGTCCCTTAGAGAGTTGTGTTTATTTCTTTAACTAGACTTTTTTTTAATAATTGTGAGTCTATATTACATGATTTACAACTGTATGGCAATATTAATCTTAGTCTAGTCTATAGACTAGACTAAGTCTAGGCTAAGACTTGGGTGTATTGAGTTGGTCGGACCTATGTCTTAGATATGTCTGGGTCATTTTCATTTTTATGTTCATTTGAGTTGATATGGAGTCTGGCTAGACTATTAATCATATTATATGACATACATATTGTACAGTGTAGTCAGTGATCAGTGTTAAGAGGTGTTATTTCGCCCATGGTGTTATAAGAATATTTCTGGATGATTACTATGTTATCTGTGTTGTGTGTCTTGTGTTACCTATCATAGATTAAAATGATATTGTCCCTTAGAGAGTTGTGTTTATTTCTTTAACTAGACTTTTTTTTAATAATTGTGAGTCTATATTACATGATTTACAACTGTATGGCAATATTAATCTTACCAAGGTGTATGGGGTGGTACAGGGATGTACAAAACAGACTGTAGGTGTGATTCACTGGCATACCATTTATATCTAGACATGACGAAGAGGGTGCACGATAGCATCAACAACAACAGGTGTCTATTCCTCACCAAAACTCATATCAAACTGCTTCTTTATCAGCTGGCAGCCAATCAGAAAGCAGCATTGTTCCGAACTGCGGCTGTGATCAAGTATATATTAGTCTATACCGTGGCATGGGTTTAAGAACACGATGTTTGGACTACATCATCAAGGAAAACTTTCACCAAACAGGAAATATACAGCCACTCAATACTTACTGGAAATTTTGAGAAGGCAAACAAATACACAGTTCCAATACACCTTGAACACCATGCTACCTTCCTCATAACACAGTAGACCTAGGCATACACACACACTCATCCCAACACTACATGCTCTACCTTCTCAACCCGCACCTACAAAAAGTTAATAATAATAATAATAATAATAATCACACAGAAATCACATTATTGTGATATATATAGCAACTAGAAGATCCACTGGGACTATAGGTGGGTGAGAACGTATAACCCCGACATTGTGAGTCGCATACTATGCCACTAGACCACCGTTAACTTGTGAAGTCATAAAACCAGATTCCTACTGAAAACACAGGAAGTCTGGAGGCTTCTACTGAAGTCAGTCCATGTTTTTACATATGATCCACAAGCACTCGGGTGGAAGGGAAGAGTGGGAATGTTTTAGCAAGGGACAGGGGTAAGGGGTTCTAGATTGCCGATTATGCTACCTGTCTCTAAGATTTCCCTGGAGCCATCCGTCACAGAGGAAAATGTCCTCTTAGGCGTATTGGAGTACCAGAGGAGACTTTTCTCATGTGGTGATGGATTTTGTTGGTCTATTGCTTAATACTAAAGCTGTTAATATTTACCTGATAACTGTGATGTGTATCACAACTCCTTTCCAAGAGGCATTGGCTTTGATGAATATTAGAGCAAAAACTGTAATTGCTTAAATGGATTACCCCCGGGTGTGCAAACTGACAATGGCAGTAACTTTAAGTCTGATACTTTAGAACATTTTGGTAAAGAAAAATGAATAACTCACAAGGTTTCTTGTCCATATCAATCCCAACGCCAAGGGGTAATTGAACGATTCCATCAGACTTTGAAGCAGATGCTTTAGATGTCCTGTGAAAGTTCTAACAGGGCTTCGTATGAACTTGCCTTATGTTTTGTTTGTAGCTCGAGAGGGACTACAGAGTTAAGTGGGCAGTTCTCCTGTTTAGTTAGTCTTTGTTCATAAGGTCCGTGGACCCTAACAAATGTTACAGGAAAAGCTGTTAGGTAATGTGACATCATCCAAAAGCTCAGATTATTTTAAATGAACATGGCCACAAGGGCCATGCTCAGATTATTTTGTCCAACACCACCAGAGACTCCTTGACAATAAGGCTTCTGCTAGCATTTAGAGACGGTCAAAGCTAGCATGATTACACTAGTATGATTGAGCGATACAATTCTCAAGCTAAGTTGAGGGAATTTGATCCAGGTGATTATGTCCGCTTAATAAATCCTTCATTGGGAAACTCTATGTCCCGCAAGTACGAAGGCTCCTGTATAGTGATAGAAAAGGTTGGGGACCTCGTGTACAAAGTCAGGCACAAGGACAAATGGAACCAGGTTATGCTAGTGTACTTGAACCGTCTGAAGACGTTCCAGGATCCCATCCAGTTGCTCTAACCAGTACTTCTTTTTCTAGTGAGGAAGGGGATAATTGTTCTGGGGACACAGCTAATACTACTTTGAATAATTCTAGCTCTGTGAGTGTTGGGGAGGAGAGAGTGTCCAATTTGCAGATGTTCCAGCATGTCAGAAATTCCAACACTCGATACTAACTACTCTCATACCAACCAAAAGCTGTCATGTAAGGCAAATATTAATACTAACTAGCCCTAAATAATTTAGGGAATCATATAAAGGAAATTTGGATTTCATGGCTCCTTGTAGAAAATGGGACTATTGCCATGTCCCCTGAAATTCTATTTATTCATAATACACACATTAAATAACCTTTAAACTGCCATTCTGGGGATCAAATTAAATAAAAAGGGTTACCCATGACTGGATATAATTAAATTTATATAAATAAAAATGTAAATGTTCGTTTGTTCAAAATTGCTAATCTCCGAAAGTTCACCGATTGCTTTGAAATTTTGAAACAATGTTCCATTCGAATACGCTCATGTTTTTATATACCTACTATATAGATGCTGTTTACCATACTGTTCATTTCGTAAGTATAAGTATAGATGCTACACCTGTGACAGGTAGAAATATTCTTTTTTTAAGGAACAGCACTATCTGTTGCCCATAGGAGCAACACATGCTACACTAAATATGCTACAATTACATTTCAATGTTTCCAATTGCACTCATAAATTTAATTTTCATAGATTTCGATTTATTTTCATTTTATATAAATATTTTGTGTGAAATTGCATTGGAATTGAGCTGTGTTGTTTACAAAACCGTTTATTTTGTGAGTATAAGTATAGATGCCAAACCTGTGACAGGTAAAAACATATTTAAAAAAAAACAGTGCCATCTGTTGCGTGTAAGAGGAACACACACTATACTATATATAACACGATTTCATTTCAATGTTTTCGATTTCATTGATAAATTGAATTTTCATAGATTTCAATTTATTTTAGTTTTGATTTAAAATATTTTGTGTGACATTGCATTGGAATTGAGCTGTGTTGTTTACCATACCTTTTATTTTGAGAGTATAGTTTGTTTTTTTAATTTCGGTTTTTAACTATTTTTCTTTTATTTCAGTGATGGAAACATCAGATCATTTGATGTTCCCAATTTTCTGATGGGAACATCAGATCATTTGGGAATGCATTTGACAAGTGGACAGGGGAGGGGGTAACGGTGGGGAGGACAATGGGCCACCCTTCCTCCAAATAGACATTACACTTTAATACTAAATGTAATAATTTCATTCCTGACAGTCTGCATGGTACATAAATACACTTAATTGTGCTGTTGCATTTAACTCCCCATATATTCTCCTCATTTTCTGTTAATATAATTTAAAAATATTAGGTTGAAGTTTCATGTTTAGTTTTATATACACAAGTTTTAAATATAAAAAAATTATTTTTCAGTTTTATTAAATAATAGAGATTTTATACAAAATTTTAAAATATCTTGAGTTAATTTATAATTTATTGAATGACTTTAGTTTTGTTTTATTAGTTTTATTAAATTGTAATATCAATATAGCTATAGGTTAAATAGTAATTGTAATTAAGAATCAATAAATGCTATTTATATGCTTGTTCTCCTACACTCCCGCCTAAGTTAGGTAGTGGTTTTCTATGCAGCTTTTCAGGTAAACTTTAAAAAAGTTAATATTCACAATATTTTGGTGCAATGTTGGCTATTAAGTGTATTTTTGTACTATGACAATAGTCCAGTTTGTACTTATTACATTTAGTATTAAAACGTACTGTCTATTTGGAGGATGGGCTGTGATGGGACGGGGTAGTGGGGAAAGGTTGGGAGGACAAGGGGACGGAGGAGTGAGCAATGGTTGGGAGGACGAGGGGACAGGGGAGATGGGGATTGGTGGGGAGGACTGGGAGAGGTTGCTTTTGCTGGATACAGCTAGTAATAAATAAAAACAAAGTCTCCTCCCCAATGATGATAAAGACAGATTTAGAACCGTGCCAGAGGACGAATCCCTGGGTTAGAGGAGAAGGAGAGATGGCATATTGACAACAGAAAGCTGAGCCCAGTGAGCATACTACACGAGCTAAAGGAATATTTCCTGCGAACCTTAGTGTTGTGGGATGCCAGATTCACCTATTATCATCACAAACTTAGCTAGATATATGGAAGAGTTCTGTATCCGTTAGACAGTTAAGTAGTTCCATTTTATGGCCATATTTTATAAGTAAGTCTAGTGGTTAGGACTTGGACCAAAGCTACCCGAAATGGGTCAGCCGAATCATTTAATTATTACCTCCTTTCTCTTGTTATATGCTTCATATATTTGTTGTGATCATTACTATGTGACCAATTCAGAGGTGAAACTGAGGGGAAGAAGATTGCACTGATAAATGCAGAATAGTGATAGTAATGCAGAATTACTTGGAACTGCATGGAACACGTTCTAATGCTAGCATGCTCGACCACGAGGCGACGCAACTTGTATGATCAGGACATGAGCGTTGCTGATTAAACAAACTACATTCTACATAACAACTATGCTGTGCTTTGTTTTTAAACTAACCATTATAGATTAACAAATTTCAAATATAGTACTAAATTTCTACTAATCAATTATTTTCGATTAGGTTGACTATATTATTAAATAACCCACCCAGGTTGTGAAGGGAGGCTCCAAGCAGGATAACTATGAATAACTATAACAAAATTAGATTTTAAATTCTTAAGAAAAAATTAAAACAAATTAATAAAGTAATAATTAAATAAATGATTAAATAAATAAATAAATAAATAAATAAATAAATAAATTCCTGCTGGGAGATTTTTCCCATATTCTTTTGGTTCTTCAAACCGGGATCTTCATAACCCATAAATGAATCAATGTAATAAATAAATTATAAAACATATAACAGTTAAAGTAAACTGCTATAAAACACTTGCAGCCTAGAAACTCAGTAAACCTCAGTTTGCAGTGTATACAAAAGTTATTGCCAACAATTAAAGCACCATTATTGTTCCAAGATCATTAACCAAGGAGCAGAAATACATGCAAGCAAATAAAAACCAGTGAGTGAAAAAACACTCAAATTCAGTGCCTTCCAAAAATCTTTGACCATATAAGTGGACAGTTATATTCGCAGATCGATATCACAAAATTTTACCACTAGATGTGTGATATTTTATTTTCGTGAATAGCCACTAAACAAAACAATAACATTAACCCTTGAGCTGCTAAGGGGTCCTGAGGAGATGTAAACCCTTGTGCGCAAGAAAAAGAAATTCTAAAACAAAAATCTTCTAAAAGTGTTAATTTGTGTTCCCTGAGCACGGGACAAATAAAAAAAATCGTAGGGAACATATTTTGGGCACAATAGACGGGGGATGTCTGGCAAAATGTGAGCATTGACAGAGTGGTCTTGAGAAGCGGTCATTGTCACCCGAGCTGACAGGTGGGTATTGCCACAAAGATATTATTACCTAATTATTTCAAAGTTTCTGATTGATTTTTCTTAGTTTTTTCAAGTAATATTATTCAATAGTGTAATAGAATAATATAATAAAATGTGTGAATCATTGTTATACTGAGAAGTATAGTGTTCATATTAGCGTTTCAATTATTACGGTCATAAAACAATAAACAAATAGTTTTGCAGTTATTACACTATATACACACATAATATATAAGTATCTACTTGTTTTGTTCACCACAACTGTACAACTCAGCTGTTATAGTTAGTTCAGGCACTAAGAGATGTCGCTACATCCACAGTCAGTTGACGGCTGCCTCCCTCACTCGTTCAAGGTCAGGTGCACTAAATTTCTCAACCAACTAATCTGTTTGTAGTGTTATTACACTATATACACACATTATATATAAGTATCTACATGTTGTATGCACCGTAACTGTACACCTAAGCTTGTAGAGTGCATAGTGGCCACCTTCTTCCTAGGTAGAGAAGTCCTGCAGACTATGCCACCTCTGTCACCCAAATGGCTCCTCCCAACATAATCCATTTGCTGTTATTACACTGATACACACATTATATATAAATATCTACATTTGTGTTCACCATAGAAAACCACTGAGCTGGAATGGTGAATGCAGACAATAACAGGTGGCCCCACAGTTAGTAAACGACGTTATCTCCCTCCCTCTCACAGCATTACTACTCCCACACAGCGCTAATTATCACAACAATCCTGCTATTATCACAATCCTGTTTCATTTTTATCACAGTCAGGGGTCATCTGTAATATTGTCATCACTAAATAATAGCAGTTACATATTTATTTTGACATTTTTCGGCGATGCTGTGGTCACAAGCTGAACAGCAATGCTGTTAGCTTATGCTGCGTGCGCCAGCCTTAGTTGCTCCCACAGTACTGTGGCTCTCACACTTGAGAATATTGCCCACAATTTTTTTTCATAGCGTCTGTTTACAGAAGCCCTTAGGAAGCTGATGTGAACCTCGTAAAGCCGCTGGCCATTTGAATCGTGCCTGGCACCCTATAACGTATATGTACGCCATGCGCAACGTGGGACATGTTACTCATGATGTATATGTACGCTATGTGCACTTTAAGTGTTAAATTAAATAACAGTGATTGAAACTACTGCTGCTAACACAATATTAACAGCAGCTCTAGATTAGTCTCATCACTTAACATATAACAGTATTAAATAACACAAGAGGTTGATGAGAAGCTAGTAACCATAAGTGTATATATATTTATCTTAAGTTGAGAAAAATAATTCACATACAATAAAAACAAAATAAAATATTGCATCATTCTTTTTCCAACACAAAATTATAATAATTAACGTTGCCAACCCGTTTTTGAGTAGGATACTAAACTTGTTTAGTGTTTAACTAAAAATTGAACAACCTAGCAATCCTTTAAACACTGTGCAGATCCTAGGTAGGGTGTGATCAATAACAACACAAGTTATGTTGTACATATAAACTTAATTTACTTGTATTATATTACCATATATATTATATCCATCTATTTTTTAACTATACCTAGAACATTATTTTGTAGAATGTCCCATATTAACTGACTTTCGCCCTCCTGGGCTAAGGTATGCTGAACTCTGTAATTACTATATGAGTACTGGAACACTTGATGATATATTGGACTTGTACCCAAGATTAACCATGTAATGTATCAGTTATACAATGTATGTATGTGATGTAACTATATAACCTGAGCTTGTAAAATCACCTTAATTTAATCACCTTCAGTGATTAAGTGCTTAATTGCACACTAGTTTCACTATCAGCTATCTCACCCTGTCAGAGTAAAGAGACAAATGTATGTGAATGCATGTGTGTGTGTATGTATATGTATGTGTATAAAGTATATATGGAAGCTGATTAGAATTACATTTCACCTCTGTAAATGCACATTAATGAGACTATGTAAAAGACACATCAAACACTTTATGTAGGTCAAACATAAATCTGCGTATCTAATGTGATGGGAAAATGTAGGTGTACGTCAGTCCTCCCAATGGCTGGTGTAAATGCCAATCACATTAGTAAAAACAAGAGAAAAAATGTTGACTGCTTGGCTGTTGCCTCCCGTGGTCAAGTAAAAAGGGAAAAACACACAAAACAAATCGTATAAACAATGAAACTTTAATTGACTTTAAGCAAATATAAACAAAGATAATCCCTTGGTTATGTACAGTGCGAATTAAACAAAAATACAAAGACAAAAAAACAATATAAAATAAAATAATGGTTACATTACTCTACAATGAACAAGACAAAAAATGAGTTAAAGGTGCTGAGAATATTGGCTGGCTGAAAACCTCCACTAATTCACAGAGCGTATGCTAGATAGAAGTATCAGGCTTGAGAGCACAGAATATTTCAAATTCAACTGCTCGTGCACGCTTAGTCATAGGTTATGCAGATGGCGCTGAAGGTGGCATATTATGGGTAAAGTAAAAGTTGTTTAATTTGTTTATAAATTTATTTATGAAATGGTTATAGAAAGGGCTGCAACTGGTCCAAGTTTCAGCATCACACCCTAAACAGAGAAGGAGAAAAAAATACACAACGTATTATGCAACGAATTTTCAACATTTTGAAAAAATGTCAGGGAACACATGTGTCAACTAAAATCATTTCTATAACACTCAGATATTAAAATTAGCATTTAATAAAGGATTGATGTTAGCAGTTTTATCAAAAAAGTGTTTAGTGCAATAATATAATTATTCAAAGTTACCCTTCCAAAAATATGCAATATATGATGGATATAAATATTTATAAAATCAATAAATGGACTTTGGACTAAAATCTCATATCCGTTTTATAGAAGCACAAACTCTACATATAAGATGTAATTTGCATGTAAATTGATTAAAAAATGAAAGCTGTGACACACAATGAAGCTGTAAATTACTTACCTGAGTAAAATAAGATCAAAGTTTGGCCACCTGTAGTCGAGCTTGACGTCTATCGATTTCGTTCATAATTGGCACCCTTGCAGATAGGCATCCGTTGAGCAAGGTGTGCAAGTTCCATGCAAATCCCCTGATAACAAACGACAAAAAAAAATTGAAAAAAAAAATTATTATATATATAATATATATATATATATATATATATATATATATATAAATATAAATATATATATATATATATATATATATATATATATATATATATATATATATATATATGACAATGTCAGACCACGGAGGAAAAATGAAACAGGAAATTTCCTTAAGTACTTTCGTATATTAAATACATCTTCAGAAGGTAATACATCTTCAGAAGGAAGGACCTTCTGAAGATGTATTTAATATACGAAAGTACTTAAGGAAATTTCCTGTTTCATTTTTCCTCCGTGGTCTGACATTGTCACATTCTTAATCACGTGTTTATTTTCGTGATATACACACATATATATATATATATATATCCTGCACATACATATTACAATTATTACCAAATATCAAATTATAACACTAAAACATACTAACCTATTGAAATTGGTCCCAATTGTGGGTCCTCAAGGTGGCACTGCATTGGGCACTAGTAGGCACCTGCATGATTGCTGGATCACCTTCCTCAGGAGCCTGTCTCGGCTTGTTGGAGGGAGGGAGGTCTAGGAAGGTGTGTGAGGAGGGTTGAGGAAGGTGTGTAAGGAAGGTTGAGGAGGTGTGTGAGGAAGGTTGAGGAGGTGTGTGAGAAAGGTTGAGGAGGTGTCGGTGCGCCACCATCTCTCACTGGATATTACTCTTCTTCGCGCTAAAGCGGCTTGCTTTTACTGATAAAGATGGCGACCGAGTGCCAGATTTGCTGCTCTTATCTTCTGGCACTATCTCTTTGTAAGAGTTTGTGCAGAAGACGCAACAATGCGCTATTCCAGGAACGATAATGGAGCGCGCATCAAAACAGTCCACACTCAATCGGACACACAAGGTGACTGAGGGCTGGGACCTCCCTATGGCCCTACCACGGATGAGAAGGTTGCCAATGAGTGTATATTTACTCCTTATGCATACAGAGAGATTTACGACGTTATTACAAAAAATTTGACTTTCAGATCGTACAACGCAATACCTTTGGCGCGCCACAGCTGCGGGGCACCGGATTCTGACCAATTACGCATGGAAATGTACCATAAATACGTCAATTTATATCGTAAAAAAATTCTGATTGCACCAGAGTGTTGCCAGAACTACGTAGTATTTTCATAAATATTTCACAATATTACGATTTTTCCCAAATTTTTTCGTGTCGTATGGCCCCTGAAGTCGAGTGGAGTCGCTGATTCACCAATGGGAAGCGTGCTGGCTGGAAGTGGTAGTTTGGTGATCAACGAGGGTTGTGCACCGACAGCGAGGGGAGTTTGGAGAGCGAGTGTAGGGTACGTATCCCCCCTGTAGAAACGTATTCTACTATATATATATATATATATATATATATATATATATATATATATATATATATATATATATATATATATATATATATATATATATATATATATATATATACATATATATATATATATACTACTCTTGAATGTAGTATTTTGATGTTATGGACGTACTGAAGTAACATGATGTAGGAAAGAGCAGGCCAAATCTCTCTTGAAAGAGATAACCGTCACACTATGTATTTACATATGTTGGTTAGCTTAGCATTTTAAAAGCACTGAATCACCTTCTGTGGTTGATTGTTCAATAAACCCTTTAACTATATGATTAACATAGCTCTAACCCTGTCCATGGAGGACAGAAGAAAATGTATATATGCTGGTTAGCATAGTAACTGTGTGGCTACGTCTGTGGTAGAAAATAATAGTAATAAAAAAAACTTTGAGTGTAAAGAAGTGTCAGTAATCCTTCCACTGGTGATTACAATAAATACCTTTGGTATTTATATAATGACACTGATTACCACCCAAATCTCTTGTATGTATATTCAATTTAATATTATATGTACCAGCCTCTTCAAGAGGTAGTATTTTAGCCTAGTGACTGAAAATTTATCTCAAGGCTACTACCATCAGTACCTGCTCAAATTTTATGAGCGAGTATCCAAGTTACATTAGAGCCAATATTATAAGGTCTACAAAGTATACCAAGCGGCCACTATGGCTAATTCACAGAAAACAGAACGTGATTTAGCAGCACTTAAAGGTAACTTGATAAGACTACTCAATAAAACTGAGTATTTGTCATAAGAGTCATTTGTCATTAATCATTTGTCATAAGAGTTGATTTCATCAAACTGAAAATAGATCTATGGGTGGCTGATTTCAAATTCGATCAAGGGAAAAGAATTATGGATTCTTGCACAAATGAGCTCCTTGCTACTAATACTGAAACTATCAAGAGGGAACAAATCATGTCTGACCTCTCCAAGTATGAGGATGAAACTGAAGCTAGTTGGATCAATTTTCCAGGATGCTTGCACCAGAGCAGGGAGCCAGTACTTCAAATGAAACAGATGATACTATGGATGACCTGGATAAGTATGAGGTTGAATTCAAACCAGGATAAATCCTTTCATCAAAATAATCGCACAGTGTAAGGCTACAGCCACTGCTTCCGCTAAAAAAACAGAACCAGACATTTAACTGCATTCAATCAGATTGCCCACAATGTCTGGAACAGAGGATGAAAGTTGGGATAACTTCTTGATTTTTTTTTATGCTGTAGATTCTAAACCCTCAATCCTTAAAACCACCATATTAACGTACAGCGTCATCTTAGGGGTGAAGCTGAAAAGATGGTGTCAAATTTAATCGTAAATAATAACAGCTATGATCTCGCAGTCCAGCTCCTTATAAAGAGATCGATAATTATGCTCCCTGTAAGGAACAAGGATAATAATGCTGACAGAGCTGTTACACTCCTAGTTCACAAGTTGTTGGATTTACCATCCACGGATATATCCACTGATTCATTCCAAGAATTTAGATTAGAGCTTATAACGTCTTATAACGCAAAGTACTTAGCGTTATAGTTTATCTGAATAATGCAGATTTGTTAACTAAAGTTATTGTATGATGCAAGTTATGCAGTGAAACACGGAAAAAGTTGTGTACATTACATAACAAATCATCTCTGAAAGTACAGGAGATTACTAAATGTTTTCCCTTCATTGAAGAGAGACAATGAGCGAATGCAGATGGTAAACCAACACCTAAACCTTCAATAATCACCCATAATAAACCGCCGAGTACTCACAGTACTCCTATAAAATCTAAAACATCTACCTCCACTAAAAGGTGGAAACAAGGCAGTGTGGGCACATATGTAGTGAATCCCTCCAAACCTACAGTCACTGTGTCATCCAAGTCGATGACTCCCAGAGGTGCTGTAGGATGGAGAGCGTGTTTGTTCTACCATGAAGAGCATTCAATATATTACTGCCCAAATTACCCTGATCATGATACATATGTGAAGCGACTCATGGAGTAGCATAAATGCACCAGGTGCCTGGTATTGGAGTCACATGACTCCAATACCTGTGCAATCCAACTACACACCTGCAACAGGTGCAATAAGAGTCAACATCACAGAGTACTGTGCGGAGACATAAGACCAAAATTACCCAAAACCAAGGTGGAGGAAGAGATTTCTACCACCGTACAGTACTGAAAGGTACGACAGTAATGAAGTGTCCTATCAACAAAGTCTGGCAATTATGTGACTTTGCCCACTGCCCAACAACTACTCATCAAAAACAAAAGGACCAATGTCACCACTCAAGGATTATTTGACCAAGGGTCCAAAAAATACATTTGTCACACAGAAAGTGGCAGATTATTTAAAATTGAAACCTGTTCGAAAGGTAAAATTAAACATACCAGGGATCCTGAAAAACACAAGACCCCAAAACAACAAAGTGGTCCAAACACTAGTGCACTTAAGCAGTTATGTCCGACCTGTACAGGCCATAGTAGTCGACAAAATCCCATCTGACCTATATGTTCATGGTCTAGAGACAACAACCTAATTCCTACTAGAAAAATGAATCAAGTTGGCTGATAATAAAATCACGTTTGATCCCCTCACCGAGACTGGAATACATGTAGATGCAGACTATTACCACACATTCATCTCTGGATTTACAAAACAGCAGGGAATGAACCTGTTATTGTTTGCACGAGTCAAATTGATTACTGGCCCAGTAATGAGTCTGAGGAAGCTCACAACTGTAGACAACAAACAAGTAAACCCAGTGATGATTGTGTGACTAGGAGAAGAACAGTCACCACTTAAGTTCAAAGACATGTTTGCAGATGAAATTGATCTACCTGTACATAGAGTGCAGGATCTAGCACTCTGAGGCATAGTCCCCTGAGCAACCAAGTCCAGACGATACCTGGACATACAAACAAAAACTGGTCTCAGTGGTCTACAAAGATAATTAATACTGAGCCAGGCTACCAAGGAAAGTGAATCATCCTCAGCTACGGGAAAATCATTTAATGGCACGAAACCAATTAAGGTCTCACGTGTTGCACCTGAATAGACAACCTGAGAACCTGAAATTGTACCATAACATAATCCAACAATAGCTCGATAACAAATGCATTGAAGTTGTAACCAATGATAACCTTAAGGTGTTACACTATTTGCCCAAACACGCAGCACTGAAAGACTCAGTTACTACACCAATAAGGATAGAGTTCAACTGCAGTGCTAAGGCTAAACAGAATTTTGTCTATTTGAATGACTACCTTCGAACAGGTCCAAGCCTAACACAGAGGCTATACATCGTGCTACTAAAGTTCTGCTTAGGCGCTTATGCATACATGGACAACATACATAAGGCATTTCTTAGGGTAGGTCTCCAAGAAGAAGCCCACAACTACACCAAGTTCCTCTAGTTAAAGGATCCAAGTGATCCAAACAGTGAAATAATCACATACTGGTTTGCATCAGTTTTGTTTGTTGCTACTTCTTCACCGTTTCCACTTCAATCATCCATAGATATGCCTTTAAAGAAGTGCAACAGCCCAAATAAAACTAAATTAGCAACAGCCTGCATGTGGACAATTTCCAAGTAACTATTAGCAGTGAAAAGGAACTGCAAAACATATGTCATAAGGCCAATTGAGAGTTGTTGGAAGCAAATAAGCCTCTACAGTCGTGGCCCTGAAATAATACAATCTTAAGGGGACATAAATAAGTAAAAACTATTCAATTTCAATCAAACATTATTGACTATTTGTATTTACAAAGGTCTCCAACTGATTCATGTTTTAACATCGCAACCTAAACAGACAGGAAGAGAAAAAACTACGTATTTCTCTAAGAATTTTCACTATTTTCAAACACAAGTGACAACTGAAATCATTTTTATGACACTCAGCTAACATAATATCATCTAATAAAGGATTTAATCTCAGAGTTTTATCCAAAATATTTTTAGTTTTACCAATACAAATTTTTACAAGTCACCCCCAAAATTATACAACAAAATTATGAATATAAAAACTTATAAAATAAATAACTGGAATTATGAAACAATTAGTGAGAACATTTTGTAGAGGCCGAAACTTTACATATAAGGGGTAAGTTTCATTTAAAAATAATTAATAATCGATAATAAAGTTCTATACAAATCGCCTGATAATAAAGGTGACAACAAAAATATAAAAAAATTAATTATATATTTGCCAGCACATTTATTTCATATGTAACAAAATATAACACTAAAACATACTAACCCATTATAATTTGTCCAAAATATTGGTCCTCAAAGTGGAACTGCAATGACACCAATAGGCACCCGGCCCATAGCCGGGGTCACCTTCCTAAAGAGCCTATTTTGGCTTGGTGGTGAATCTCATTTCTTTCTGCATCACTCATCCATGCTAATGAGGTACCAGTCAGTCATGTTATGGTGGTGGGCACTGCCCCATCATCAACGGCAGTAGGCGGCACTCTCATGGTAGCTCTGGAAGTGGTGGTCACTTTCCCCATCATCAACGGCAGTAGGTAACACTGTCGTGGTAGCTCCAGAGGTGGTGGGCACTGTCCCCATTATCAATGGCCATAGGTGGCATGGTCATGGCAGCTCTGGAGGTGGTGGGCACTGTCCCATCATCAACGGCAGTAGGTGGCACTGTTGTGGCAGATCCAAAGGTGGTGGGAAATTTCCATTCATCAACGGCAGTAGGTGGCACTGTTGTGGCAGATCCAAAGGTGGTGGGAAATGTCCCATCATCAACGGCAGTAGGTAGCACTGTCATGACAGCTCCAGATGTGGTGGGTACTGTTCCATCTTCAATTGCAGTAGGTGGCTCTTTCGTGGCAGCTACGGAGGTGGTGGGCACAGAATCTTCATCAACGGCAGTAGGTGGCACTGTCGTGGCAGTCCCTGGTTGAGAACGTTTAGTGATGAGGCAGTCATTGAGAGTAACATGGAGTGTGCAGCGTCTCCTTCCCCCTTACCGCTGATGCTGGGAGGCTACCATGATCCACTCACCTCACTTCGTGTTTGCTCTAAAGCTACTCTTTGCTGTTGTCGTACATGAATGAGTGCCAATGTTACCAATCTCGATTTCAAAGCCTTTATCTTGGGAGGCATTATGCATTTGAAGTAACAGAGGGATTAATGCAGGGATAAATAAAGTGTGTTGTGCAAAACATTCACACACTAAGGAAAACAACATGTGACTGAGTGAGTAATCCCTTCCACAGAGACTACACTCCTCCCCCAAGATACAGTTGCCAAATGGCATATATATATATATTATTATGTAAAATTATTTATTTTCTACTTAAGTGCGAAAAATTATACGTTTACATTGTATGATGCAAAGCCGTTACTCACACCCAAGCTGCCTGGACTGGAAGAGGGACAATATGGGGTGGAAAATTGCCCATATTTACAGAGGTTTTCATTATTAAAATATATGATTTGGACCATTCTGTTGCCAGAACCCCTTAGTATTTATATACAAATTTTGAAATATTTAGATTTTTCCAATATTTTTTGAACTCATGCTAGTTCTGATTTGATCAGTTTATCGAATCAGAATTTCCTGACTACCCGACTATCAGGTACCCTAGAAGACGAAAGTACTAGGTGTCGAATGGGATACAACTTCGGAACAATTGACCATTAAAGTGGTGGAACCAGTGTGAGATTTTTTCGTCATCATTTTCTAGTATTACGTCCGTCAACTTTAACTGAAAGTCTAGATGGGCCTCCTGAGGAAGGACCTGATTAGCTAACACTCTAAGTATAGTAAGCAACTTATTCCCCACACTAGAGACCATACAAAAAATGACTAGGCACAAGCAAACGCCAAGACCTCAAAAACTTGAGATCCCTTTCACTGAGCCGTCGACCTTCACATATCTCCAACAATCTCCAACTTAGCCAATCTGTCGTGGTGGGCATTCCACATCTCGGCCACGAATTTGTCCTTAATCTCTCCTTGGAGGTCCAAAGCAACAGCTTGAGCTCCTACGTATTCTAGGGTAATTTCCAACTGGGGTTAATCATCCCCCCCCCCCCCCCCTCCGGGGAGGTTTTTCAGGTATCTGATTGACTTCAGATGAAACGTTTCCCTTGCAGAAGGAGTCAATCCTTAGCCTAGGCTGGGGTCGTGACTTCCCATCCTGTTCCTGGGGTGGACTCACTTCCACACCCCTTGGCATACCGACACTGGCAATGTCGGTTAGGGGGAACTTCCTCGTCCCTTAGGTCACTTTCATTTGCTTCATCATCTTCATGGAAAGTATCTTTATGTACCTCAGGCCGCGCCTGAGCAACTTCTGTAATATCCGTTACACCCTGATCTTGCACTTTTCCACATACTGCCGACACTCCTCCTCAGTGAGAGTGGCTCTATCTTATGGCCGCAGGCCATAGATACCCACGTATAGTGTCAACCATTTTATCCTGTAATTCTCATCCATTCTGTGTGTGTACCTAATCGTGACAACCGACAACAAACCACACCCACTACAATACTGTTCTACAATGTTCTGCACACTGACCTTACTTAGGTTTACTCTACTTGCTGAGTCTGAAATTTCTGAGTTTGAACTATAGTTGCATAGCCCAACATTGGGTGCCAGATGGGAGACTTTTTTCTTTCAGGATTTTCTAGTATTACATCCGTCAGCTTTAACCGAACGTCTAGATGGGCCTCCTGAAGAAAGACCTGTATAGCTAACAGGCTAAGTGTAGTAAGCAACTCATTCCCCACTCTAGAGACCATAGAAAAAATGACTAGGCGTGAGCAAACGCCGAGACCTCAAATTCTGAGATCACTTTCACTGAGCCCTCGCCCTTCGCTTATCGCTGGAGCAAATCTAACGAGTAGGTCCTGGGTACTCACAACATATTTATATAGTTATGTGGTGCTATGAATTCAGCCCAAATCTCACGAAGCAGTCTCAAATGAACAGCAATAATAATTTCAGGCAACATGGAAGAACATATGTAACATATGTATTGCTGCCGGCTCTTCCCCGGCCGCAATACCATCACCTAGGACCCAACCTGGAACTCTCTCGGCGTAGCTTTCTTGTCATACCATTCCGACATCTTACGCTGCGCCTCCTTCAGATGTTTTCCTGCTAGTTCCTTTGCTAAAGTGAGACGTTCCTTTAACTTTTGAACGTACTCGTTGACCGTCCCCACCGTCACTCCGGGTGTCCATTGCTCCTTCAGCATGGACAGAGGACTTCGCACCTCATGTCAATACACCAGCTGGAATGGTGAGAAACCTAACGACTCTACCACTGCGTTACGTATGGCAAACAATGCAGGATATACTACCTCATCCCACCCGGCTCCCAGCTCTGCACAGAACACTCTGAGAACGGTCTTCAAGGTGGAGTGAAACCTTTCGACCGCCCCTTGCGACTGCGGTCGGTAGGGCGACGACCGAATCTGAGTTACTCCCCAACTTGTCACCGTCTGTCTGAACCATTTGGACTGGAATATACTTCCACAGTCCATCTGAATTTCCCTGGGCATTCCCACCCAAGAGAAAAATCGTTGCAGCTGCCCGGCTACTCCTCTCGACGTCAAACGCCGCATCGGGACAGCTTCCGGAAATCTTGTCGACGTGCACATCATTGTCATCAGGTAGGTATTTCCTCGTTTCGTCTGTGGCAACGGTCCCACCTCGTCGACCAACAGACGCTCAAATGCAGGCCCAAACGCAGGAACAGGGACTAACGGGGCCTTTGGTATCGCGGGTTGGCTCTTCCCTGCCCTCTGGCAAGGTAAGCACGTCTTACAATAACGCCTCACATTGGCGTCCATACCTGGCCAGTAGAAATGATCCCTGATCTTACACAGCGTCTTGGTCACCCCCAGGTGACCTGCAGAGTCCACAGAGTGCGATTGATCCAACACTGCCGCTCTGCACTGGGCCGGCAACACTACCTGGTGTCTCGTACCTAGAGATTCTTCTCCGGCCTCCGGGCATAAACTTCTCCATGACCATAAGCCTCTTGATATCTTCAGCCGACTTCGCTCCTTCAGACTCCAGCCACTTCAGGAATTTTCTCTCCATGTCCCTCGCTGTCTACGAATAATATTTTCCTGGCGAACGGGTACATTCCCTGAACCTTTTCCTGTAACATTCAGGCGTTAGCTTGAAATAATGGAGCACAGCTCTCTTTACAGCATCGTAGTTGGTGCACTCCCTGAGGTCGAGCATGTTGTAGGCTTCACGAGCTTCACCGGTGAGCCTACTCTGAACCAGCTCCGCCCACTCCGCCCTAGGCCACTTCTTCAGGGTAGCGACCCTCTCGAAGTGGTCAAAGAAACCTGCAGCTTCGTTTGGTACAAAGACCGGCAAATGTCGCTCCCTCACTCGGCGGTCTTCCTGCTGTGGTGGAGCAGTTGGAGCTAGCCCTAGCTCAGCTCGCTTCAGCTCAACCTCTTTGTTAGCTTCTACCTCTTGCTGTTTCAGCCTAGCTTCAAGCTCGCTCTCCTCCAGTCTTAGCTTTGCTTCTTCACGCCTCAGCTGTGCTTCGTGCTCACACTCTTCTTTTCGCAGCTGTGCCTCTCGCTCTTGTTCCTCATGCTTGAGCTGCGCTTCTGCTTCTTGCTCTTCCCTGCGCAGCTGTGCCTCTCGCTCTTCCTTATGCAGCTGTGCCTCTTGCTCTTCCTTGCGCAGCTGTGCCTCTCGCTATTCTCGTTTCAGCTGTGCCTCTCGCTCTTCTCGTTTCAGCTGCGCTTCCAGCTGCAGCTTCAATATCTCCAGCTTGACGCTGCGCCTGCTGCTGCTGGATCCCCTGCTGCTTCCACCAATGCTCAAATGTTCTCCCACACTGGCAGGTGTCTGTGGCCGTTCCTCCCCCAAAGCTTCATCTCGTGCCCTGAGCTGTGCCATGATCTCCAGTCTCCTCTCTCCCACTTTGGAAGATCTCAATTTCATCCCAAAGTGGTCGGCTATCGATTGCAGCTGTGCCTTGGTGCACTCCTCCAGCACCTGCTCATCTCTAGTGTCAATGAACCTTGCTACCCTATCATCCTCCATCTTGTTCTATGAGTGATAACCTGTACCTGATACCTAATACCACTGTAATGTACCACAATTGCGACCTTTATCTTGATCGTAATCCTAAGTACCGGATCCTGGCGAGGTCGCCAATGTCGGGGAACGCGAGAGGTAAGTAACAGTATACAAGATATCCTAGTACTTTATCCTGTCACCGGTCGCCAATGTCAGGGTGTCTCTCTCTCTACAAGGACACCACCCAGTAGAATTAGCGATAACTGTTACTCACCGTAGCCCTGCGGGTCTTCACTCAATCCTCGCGGCGCCACTGTTCGCCAGGAGAGTATCCCAGTCGATCCCCAGCCAGCCTTATAGCCAGAGAATGAGTGGGAACACAGTTTGCTCTCTCCCAACCGTGTGCCTGCCCCGACAAGGGCTCTACTACTAACTGCTAGGTCGCCAACTGGTGTTTCCTGTGGCCAGTTACACGTCAGTGGTATTCTGGAATTGTGGTACTAATGACAGAGCGCACTCATCAAATCTGCTCTCAGGCAGGTATATGTCTCTAATACTCTCACTCTTTTGAACTATTCTATAGCCATAAGATATATGTAGGGATAATATAAACGCAAAGGTATTTTGTATTTTACTTAAAGCTTCATGGTATTATATTCGTATCAACAACGAAACATCAAGTACAATGCAGAAAGTCACTCTTCATAAAACTGGGGCTCACCTAGAGGGTAACACTCTCCCCTTCCCGTCAATGTCATAATCAGCTGAGCGCCCCCCCCCCCTCACCATGAGAATGCCCCTGTACTTGTTTTGCTGGTGTTATGCGCTTTGTTTCTTTAAATTCGCAGGAATCACTATATTTGTCATCAACACAATATTTCTATAATGGCAATAGAACGCAATGAATCACCACACTGATCTCAAGTTCAATGACTCATTTCTACAGCAATTAACATAATATTTCACTATAATGACGCGATACACTACTTCACAATAATTACAAAGAATGCAATTTACCACGATACTGTCCTTGGATTCAGTATTTCCTCTCAAAGGCGGTAACACAATTAATCACTGCACACATGGAAATGTTATTCATCACACCAACATATACATATACAGAGATAAATTCATCAATATCAATAAAAATAAGATAAATACTGGGCACACAGCCTAACATATAATATATATTATATATATATATTCTCTGGCATAAGTTATCATATTAATGTCACATGAAAGAAATCATCAACGATACAATAAATTCTTCAATAATTCCAGGTGCCTGCACACACCACATATATAAATATCGTGAGAGCTCTGTACAGCCTCACTCTGCACAACTGTGCCTTACTGTGACACAGACATAGGTGAGCCTTGCTCACGACATGAAAGATACTCTGGCTAAATATATAGATGACCAAAGGGGAATTGGGAGGGAAACTAGAATCACCTACTTCCACCTCACTGATTTGGACTCGCCCTCTGGTGAGAGTTGAATTGTAGCTCCTTGTCCCGGCTCTCGCCTCGTTGTAGGGAACACCCCCACACACACACTGATGCGTTCTCCAGGAACCCAATCAACGTCCCAAAATAAACACGTCGTCACCGTGTTCTGTCCTCCGTAGGTCCGTGCTCCTACACAACATCTTGCAGGGTTGGAGTCGGTCTCCCGGCCGTCGACTTCTCCTCACAACTACGGCTGCCAACCTACTTCTCGGCTGCAGTCGTCCTGATTCCCAATTAGTTTTCTTCTTTCACTGCTTCCCGGTGGATTGGTCCGGCCGCTATGTCGTCACTGTGAAGCTACCCGACGTCCCAGACGTCACTGTCTAGACTTCACTCTGCACAGCACCCGACCCTGGAACACTTGATGCTCAATATTCCATCAATTCCCTCCTCGGTCCACACATGGAATGAAGGAAGACCTCTCGGCGTACTTGCAGACTATGGATGACGCGTAAAATCCATGGGAGCCGGGTACAACTGTCAAATCTGACAGGACCAACCTTCGCACATCCATCCACTATGACGTGTCGTGTCAGACTGGTGGCGCGATGACCGGAACCCCCTTCCTTCGTGACGTCAAACTTGCCAGGGGCCGTTTTCATTAGCCCCCTGTGCCACGTCACTGTCAGTGACCAATCTGGTGCCACTGACATCACACAGTTTTGGTGGCAAAACGGAGGGGGCCAGCGCCATATTAGCGTCCTAAAGGGCCTATACCACAGGTCAAAATACTTTTCTTTTACGAATTTCTCGCCAACGCAAGAACACAACACTCTCCCACATATATCAAACTGATGCCCGCGACGTAGAGAACGCTCGGGTAAAGTGGATATGACTCTTACAGCAGGCATGGGAGAAATATAAGGAGGGGAACACCGTCACAATATATATATATATATATATATATATATATATATATATATATATATATATATACAATATATATATATATATATATATATATATATATATATATATATATATATACATATATATATATATATATATATATATATATATATATATATATATATATATATATATATATATATGTATATATATATATATATATATATATATATATATATATATATATATATATATATATATATATATATGTGTGTGTGAGTGTATATCACGAAAATAAACACGTGATTTAAAAATGTGACAATGTCAGACCACGGAGGAAAAATGAAACAGGAATTTCCTTAAGTACTTTCGTATATTAATACATCTTCAGAAGGAGTGGATATATATATATATATATATATATATATATATATATATATATATATATATATATATATATATATATATATATATATATATATATATATATATATATATATATATATATATATATATATATATATAACTATATATATATAACATGTTGATATATATATATATATATCAACATGTTGATGAAATTAATACCCTATTAATACTCTTGTTCTGTCTTGTGTTGATGAAATTAATACCCTATTAATGCCACATCTTGTCCTGTCTTGTGTTAATGCCACATCACCCCTTCCACCTCACTCAAATGTAGATATAAAATCGGAGATGCGTAAGTTCTATTCAGTTGTGTATTTGTGAACTAAAGTCTTTGAAAATGTAATAAGTTTTACGAAACGCGCTCGTGTCGCGTCAGACTAGAAATAAAAATGAATTTTGGAGAATTGATTTTTGATTTACCTCCAACAGTGAAAAGAAATGTACGAAAGATTGAAAAAATTTGTGTTAGAATTATTAATCTTACTTTTTCGGTCATATTTAATAATATATGTCTACAGGAAAGACTGCTACCAAAATATACTAATATATATATATATATATATATATATATATATATATATATATATATATATATATATATATATATATATATGTCGTACCTAGTAGCCAGAACGCACTTCTCAGCCTACTATGCAAGGCCCGATTTGCCTAATAAGCCAAGTTTTCCTGAATTAATATATTTTCTCTAATTTTTTTCTTATGAAATGATAAATCTACCCATTTCATTATGTTTGAGGTCAATTTTTTATTATTGGAGCTAAAATTAACGTAGATATATGACCGAACCTAACCAACCCTACCTAACCGAACCTAACCTATCTTCATAGGTTAGGTTAGGTTAGGTAGCCGAAAAAGTTAGGTTAGGTTAGGTTAGGTAGGTTAGGTAGTCGAAAAACAATTAATTCATGAAAACTTGGCTTATTAGGCAAATTGGGCCTTGCATAGTAGGCTGAGAAGTGCGTTCTGGCTACTAGGTACGACATATATATATATATATATATATGTCGTACCTAGTAGCCAGAACGCACTTCTCAGCCTACTATGCAAGGCCCGATTTGCCTAATAAGCCAAGTTTTCCTGAATTAACTTATTTTCTCTAATTTTTTTCTTATGAAATGATAAAGCTACCCATTTCATTATGTATGAGGTCAATTTTGTTTTATTGTAGTTAAAATTAACGTAGATATATCACCGAACTTAACCAACCCTACCTAACCTAACCTAACTTATCTTTATAGGTTAGGTTGGGTTAGGTAGCCGAAAAAGGTAGGTTAGGTTAGGTTAGGTAGGTTAGGTAGTCGAAAAAACATTAATTCATGAAAACTTAGCTTATTAGGCAAATCGGGCCTTGCATAGTAGTCCGAGAAGTGCGTTCTGGCTACTAGGTACGACATATATATATATATATATATATATGTCGTACCTAATAGCCAGAACGCACTTCTCAGCCTACTATTCAAGGCCCGAATTGCCTAATAAGCCAAGTTTTCATGAATTAATGTTTTTTCGTCTACCTAACCTACCTAACCTAACCTAACCTAGCTTTTTTTGGCTACCTAACCTAACCTTACCTATAAATATAGGTTAGGTTAGGTTAGGTAGGGTTGGTTAGGTTCGGTCATATATCTACGTTAATTTTAACTCGAATAAAAAAAAATTGACCTCATACATAGAGAAAAGGGTTGCTTTATCATTTCATAAGAAAAAAATTATAATAAATACATTAATTCAGGAAAACTTGGCTTATTAGGCAAATCGGGCCTTGAATAGTAGGCTGAGAAGTGAGTTCTGGCTACTAGGTACGACATATATATATATATATATATATATATATATATATATATATATATATATATATATATATATATATATATATGTCGTACCTAATAGCCAGAACGCACTTCTCAGCCTACTATGCAAGGCCCATTTTGCCTAATAAGCCAAGTTTTCCTGAATTAATATATTTTTTCTAATTTTTTTCTTATGAAATGATAAAGCTACCCATTTCATTATGTATGAGGTCAATTTTTTTTATTGGAGTTAAAATTAACGTAGATATATGACCGAACCTAACCAACCCTACCTAACCTAACCTAACCTATCTTTATCGGTTAGGTTAGGTTAGGTAGCAGAAAAAGTTAGGTTAGGTTAGGTTAGGTAGGTTAGGTAGTCGAAAAAACATTAATTCATGAAAACTTGGCTTATTAGGCAAATTGAGCCATGCATAGTTGACTGAGAAGTGCGTTCTGGCTATTAGGTACGACATATATATATATATATATATATATATATATATATATATATATATATATATATATATTGTGACGATAATCTCCTTCAAGAGATTGAGCCTGCTCTTCCCTCCAAAATACGTCGATACATACATCCCTATACAACTAATATGGAAGAAATATCCAACAACGACAACAACACCAAGTTTTGCCAGAAGCGCAAAACGTATGCAGTCAGAACACCTGCTCCACCTCGAACCACCAAACTACCTGTCTTGTCGCCTGCTCATCGCTGATTGGCTGCGGGTCCAGCTGCAACTGCACTCCACCCACCACACTACTTGATGTCTGGGGCCGCCACGACCTCAGTCCTCAGAATATCCAGTGCTTTCATCAGGTTAACACGTCTCGTTGGTAGACTAAGCTGTGGCTTACGTGTACTAAGAGAGGTGATAGCTTAAAGCCAATATTCCTGCAATTTTTATTTGATTGTATATTGTTCACTTGTTATTACACACTTGTCTTAACGTAACTTTTCATTTTGTCATTTGATTATTCTTATTACTTTGATTGATTGATTTTATTATACGAATTTGTATGTCCATTTTATTCATGTTTTGCTTTTCTAATGTAATTAAAATTTCATTGTTAAATTTACTTGTGTTTTGTGTGTCTTCTCATTACCTTACCACAGACGAAGTTCCAGATTTTCTATTTTTTGTTTCTATATGTGACGAGGCCATACCCCTAGCTTTTGAACAGCCGAACACCAACGTGTTACCGTCAAAATATATATATATATATATATATATATATATATATATATATATATATATATATATATATATATATATATATATATATATATATATATATATATATATATACTTAGATTGATCAAAGCCTTGGAAAACACAACACTTGTATAAAAAACACATTAGTATTACACCACAATATCAAATACCAGGAAATCTACGGTGTTACATAACAGTCACTCTACCTTCAAAATGATGACCAGAACTGGATCTCCTCTCCTGCAAAAGACTATACAAGTAGACACGGGGCATGACATGCACAATTCACCTAGAAAATGGAATCACCACCACCTCCCCAATATGGAGTATAAACTCTCTAGGATGGCCCTTTCAGTCCTAGTACTAATACACTTGGTATGTGTTTTCCGTGTGTCATACACACATACACACACTCACACACACACACACACGTCTGTGCACAACAGTTCTAGTCCTCTCTTTGACTGACAAGACGATATATAGGGGTGAAAATCTCATGCACTCCACGCTTCCCCTTACCTAACAAGTGCTAAGGGACAATGCGGGTGCATCACCTGATCTCGAATTCAGGCTTAGAGATATAAATCACCAAATATAACACAAGGGTACTTACTCAATTATACGGCCGACCCATTCACACATCCTACCATGCACACACACTGCTGTAGCACTGTAGTATGTGGCCACCTTCCCAGGGTGACGCTGCTAGGCTAGGAGTAGCCTAACGCAGCTCGGCTCATTTCGTACCCGTTTCCTAACTCACTTGGAGGGCTTTGCACCTCCCTCAGGGGGAAGCGTTGCACTCGTACAAAATGGCGGCAAACACTGGGAGCATCTCTGTTTACCGAGATTCCCACGTATTTCCAGGGGAAAACTGCCCTGAACACTGGCAAGATATTCCTAGATCTCTCTACTGCTAAATGACACTAGCACATCAGATGAAGTCTGATTGATGGAGTTGGACTTATAACAGTCTTTTGCACTCTGTATAGCTTACCCACTTTTCACTCCCAGTTAATACCCTTCCTTGATATCACACGCAAATACGACGAGCTCCCATATGCTGCTACATTCCCAACGGACCCACGTCAATGTTGCTAGTATATGAAGACGTACAAGAAGCCACTAGAGACAGCAGTTTCACTTGGCTGGCCGAAAGAGCAAAATCCACGTCCTACATGGTTTATGACTAGGGCAGAATGACGTCAGGATGCCCCGGGCAGTATGATTCCGGCTTCACAGGTCCTTCTCAAACTAGCTAGTCAGAGAGACATGCACCTCGGCCTATACCCCTTGCCCAATCACAGCTCTCCCTGCTTGGCGCTCAAAGTGGCATCCCCAAGGCGTCTGCCTTGGGTTGCTATGGGAAATGCTCGGCGGTGGCTGCTGGTGCCTCACAACTTCCCTGCCGCTCTCTCTCTCGCTTCACTGTCTCCCGAAATCTTAGTTATAAACAACTACAGGCTCTACCTCTTTCCACAAACGCGCTACAACGGTAATTGTAACATATTTGGAATGCTGATGATCTATAAGCTCTCCAACGAGCTTAAACACAGGATGTTTCGAGTACGGGTTACCAAATCTGGTCCAATTGCATGGCCATTTTCGTGGCTGGTACATGACGTGCACGTGCACCTCACACCAGTAGAAGGTGTAGCTGGTAAAAACCCATACCCTCACATCCAGATACCACATATATAACCATATATAACCATATAATCCCAAGTAAGCAAGCCTTTAGATCCCATGGAACTGTTAAGCCCTCATATTAATTAATGGAAAGTTGAATATCCAAGAATGCTGGCAGGCATTCAGAATGCGGGTGTTTTAAATAGGTTGGAACGATTCACTAACAACTGCCCTATAAGAAAAGTGGTAGCAACTCACAAAGGATCTAAGTCTACTAGAATCTATCAAGTTTCCTCGTAATACAATAATGGCTAAACAACCTATCAAGCTACATGTGTTTTGTGATGCCTCAGTAAAGGCTTATGGCACTGTAGCCTATTTAGTAATAGATGAACAGGCAAGTCTGCTCACATCGAAAGCTAGGGTCACCGTTGAAGAAGCGGTCATTGTCACAATTAGAATTATCCGCCCTACTGTTAGGAGTAAGACTGGCTCATTATCTGACCAAAACCTTAAGTAATATCCACTTTGAAGAAACAGTGGTATGGTCACTCAGTGAGGCAGTACAATAGTAGGTGAAAAGCAACAATAACAAAACTCCTTACATGAGTAATTGTAAGGAGTAATTGTAATTGTACAAAGTAAGATATGTACCCACGAAAGAGAATCCAGCTGACTTCCTCTCCAGAGACTTGATTTGGCAATTAGCCAGAACCAAGATGTGGTTTAATGGACCTCAGTACCTAGTCAGTGACCAGTGGCCTAACCTAAAGACACAAGTCATTGTGATCAATGCCACTGCTTCCCACTGAGAAACCAGAATATCCCCGGACTTTGGTAATTGATCCTAATCAATACTCTGATTTCAGTAAATTGTTATGTGTCATGCAAATGGTATTTGATTTTCTGAATAAAAGTGGAATCAAACATCAATTCCCTAGGGCACTAAAATACTGGGTCAAAAGGACCCAAACCAAAACCTACAGGAAGGATTTTGAAAAACACCCTGATAAAACTATTAATGATCTTGGTCTTGGGACTGATCCAGACAGCTATTTCATATTAAGGTGTCGGGGGCCACTTACAGCATTACAGATCTCGAAAAGTAACATCCAATGTTTCTCCCTCATAACCACAGAGTAAGCAGGTTAAATGTGTTATACATATACAAACACTGCACCCTACATAGTAGGGGTACTAAATACACTCACTTCCTCGAGACAACAGTTCTAGCTTCCTCATGGTCGTCAGACTTAAAAGTCCATAATAATATCCTTTCAAGTCTGCCAGAGGTACGACGCTCGGATGTATCCTTATGTAGGACCTCTTCCACAAGCTTGGGAAGGAGTTATCCACCTCCGTCCTTTCGAAAGTACTGGGGTAGACTACACAGGATCCCTGACATCAGCCGGCACTAAAGATAAAATTCCGGTGAAGGCTTACATCTACATATTCACCTGTACCATAACAAAGGAAGTACGCTTAGAAGTGACCCCGACATGAGTGCAGAGTCATTCATACAGGCATTTTCAGATTTTGCTCTCCCTCGATCCTGCCCTAAGTTGATGATCTCAGACAATGGTCCAACTTGGTGGCAGGGGAGGTATGCATAAGGGAGGTCTGGAATCATCCAGTGGTACCCACAGCCCTAAATCACAGGCAGTGTAAGTGAACGTTTATACCCCACAGTGCACCGTAAATGGAGACATCTATAAGCGGATGTTGGGCACAGTAAAACGCTGTCTAAGGAAAACCCTCCATCTTCGTCAAAAGATTGATCTACAGGAGCTCATAACCGTTGTCACAGAAATTGAGTCTCTGGTCAATAACAGTCCACCGACCTACCTTTTTGATGATCACTCACAATGTGAGCCATTAAGTGTATCTCATCTGATGTATGGAAGACTTCTTACTCCTCTTCCATCTCTCATGGACGAGGGACCAGAAGATCCTTCGTATGTCAGAGAGTGACTTGGTTCAGGGTTACAAACATCTGTCAAGAGTAATTAATCGGTGGAATGACGTTTGGACTCGAGAATACCAAACTACTCTAAAGTTAGTATTACTATGGGGCAACCAATCCATATTCTAAAATTACTTAAAACCTGGTGATGGACCATATAAAACTGTTCTGGTGGACAGTGACGGTCCACGTTCAGAGTGACCTCTAAGCTGTTTAGTCTCTGTCCATCCATTAAGCCAGGGTATCTTGAGAATAGTGAAACTGACGAGCAGAGGCACCACTAATATCATGACACTAGAGAAATTAGTTTCTTTCGAGCTAGCAGTGGATGAATTTGCCCTCAGGATCCTCACCACTACAGTTCCAGTGTGAGACATCCCTCCTGAAAGGACTACCACACAACAGTCAAACTAAAATTCAAGCAATATTTTAATTATGAAGAAGAGCACTGAAGTGTTTGCCAATCCCAAACAGTGGACTCCGAACCCGTGATTACCAGTGGTGTTTACCAGAGATAATAGTGAGGCCTCCCAGAATTATGTCAAATTACCACACTAAATAATATCTCATAGCATACCAAGCAAATGCTGTCATGTCAGGAAAACACTACCCTTAAATAATATAGTGGATCATTCAAAAGAAATTCGGATTTCATGGCTCCTTGTAGAAAATGGGACTATTGCCACGTCACCTGAAATTCTGTTTATTCATAATACGCACATTAGATAATCTTTAAATTGCCAGTCTGGGAATCAAATTAAATAAAAAAGTGTTACCCATGACAGGACATAACTAAATAAAAAATAAAAACAATGTCTCCTCCCCAAAATCGATAAAGACATACTTAGAACTGTGCCAGAGGATGCATCCCTGACCTGGGGTGGAGGGAAGAAGTGATGCCATATTGGCAAGAACAATCTTTACCCAGTGAGCATGCTACACGAGCACCAAGAAACTTTACTGTGAACCTTAGTGAAGTGGGATGCCAGAGTCACCTATTATCAAAACGTACTTCCCTAGCTATAAGAAAAAGTTCTGTATCTGTTAGATGGTTAAGTAGTTACATTTTGTGGCCATATTTTGTAAGTACATCTAGCGGTTAGGACGCGGGGCCAAACCAGTCAAAACGGGTAAGCATAATCATTTAATTATATCCAATCTTCTCTTGGTATATGCTTCATATATTTGATGCGCTTATTACTTTGTGACCAATTCACAGGTGAAATTGAGGGGAAGGTGGTAACAATAAAGATTTATTTGGTTCTGCAAGAAATATGTCCCGATGCCAGCATGCTTGACCATCAGGCGACGCGGCTTATATGATCAGGATATGTGTATAGCTTATTAAACAAACTACGTTCTACATTCTATTTTATTTTTTAAATAACCATTGTGGATTAACAATTAGGAGCAAATTTCTACTAATTGATTAATTTTGATTTGGTAGACTATATTATTAAATAAACCCCCTCCCCTAAGGTTATGAAGGGAGGCTTCTAGCAGGATAACTATGAAAATACAGTCCGTTTAAGGGACCCGCTGACCGTGCACTGAAACTTCTTCAAACTCACTAAAAAAAATTAATAATATCTTCATGGTAAATGTACCAACGTTTCCTAATGAATCAACATCATACCATTAACAAAAAAAATTAACAAAAAGAAAAAGTAAAAAATCACACTTTCAAATTAGAGGTAAGAATATTAAAATGTAACTAATTGTTATTTTATTCATTAGGGTCTCAGAATGGCATATAACGCTCATGTCCTTTTTTGAAAAATATTGTTTGACAGTATAATTTACTGTAAAACATTTTCAATGTGGCCATCCAAATATGTGCAAAATTTAGATGCAAAAAAATGTATAACTCCAAACGTTATAGCTTTATGACTAAACGACAAAGTGGAAACCTTAGAACTAAGACCTTGCACATATTATGTAAAAAATGGTGAGCATCGGTCTGCAATAGAATTTTCTACCAGTTCTCAAAGTATAAATTCCTGTTTTAGAGATAATTGAAGTTGAAGTTATCGTCAATGAATATGTTAGTTTTAATCAAGGAATTTTCTTGTATGATTTAATAAACATTGTGGTCTAGCCCTCGCTTCGGTAGGAGACGGACGTGTTGAATCGGCGCTCCCGCTGTTGGTGTTGTTTACCAATTTGGCCGGTTGAGGGCGGGTGTGTCTCTGCCTGCCTGTGCTGATGTGGAGTTCGCGATGGGGGACCCCCTCCCCCCTATACTGCGGGCTCAGTCTGTGGACCTCGAATTTTCCGGCCGGGCTGGGTACCCAGAGATAGCGCTGGTGTGTGAATTGCTTCATGTCCCTGTGATCAACATTTATGGTGTCGAGCTGGTGACAGCTCGTCGAGCGATATTGAAGTGTACTGAGGAATTGACATATTGCGACTTTCTCCGTCGTTACGAGGGGCGGACATTGACCCTGCCGGATGGTGCGGGCACTGTGTCACTATCTGATCGGAGTGGTGCCCTCACGTACGTTAGTGTGCATGGGGCTCCGTTGGAGTTTCCAAAGAGTCTGCTACGGCGGTACTTCGGCCGGTATGGCGCAGTGGTTAGTGTGCGGGTGAACGTGGTGTCTTCCAGTCCACTTAAGGGTGTGAGGACTAACATACGCACCCTGGGCATGAGGCTCCGGGAAGATATTCCGTCCTCTGTGCGGCTTATGGGCTACAACGTTCGGGTGTTTTACGCCCGCCAGCCTCGGACGTGTTATCGTTGTGGCCTCTTGGGCCATCAGGCTGCTGACTGTTCTGCGCCTGCCGTTGCACCCGTGAACCTCTTCAGTGAGGAGGATTTTCCACCGCTTCCTGTGGAGGAGGCTTCGGTGGATGTGGACGTTTCTTCAGCCGCGGATGTGCCCCCTGTGTCGCCTGTTGCGCCGCCTGGTGCGCCCCCTGTTGTTGTCGCCTCCCCTCATGATGCTGTGGCGTTGCAGGGTGATCGTCCTGCTCCGACTAGTGTCCCTGGGGTTCTTCAGACTGCCTGCTGCTTGATTCCCCGGTCTTCCAGTTCGTCCTCTGCTGCGTCTGACCCTGTGGTTGAGGATGCTGCCGTTCTGTCGGTGCTATCGGTGACCTTCAGGAGTGGCCGTTTCCACCTGATCTGGAGGTTCCCGAGTTTATGCTGGGCCCACGACGGCAGGGAAATCGTCCCCCCACCGACTTGGAGTATTTGATTTGGGAGACCTATAAGCGTCGGTATCCTTGGGATTCGTTCCCTGATAAATATCTTCCTGTCTCTGAGATATGTATTCCTAATTCATGATTCCTTTGTGTATTGTGGTGCATGGTTGTGGGGTGCGGGTCGGGTGTGTGTGTGTGTGGGGTTGGGCAGGTTTATTTCCCGGTTCCTGCGTGCTCCGGTTTGTGGTAATGGGTTTGTGTGGCTTCTGTGTGTGTCCAGTTCCTGTGCGGTCCAGGGTTTGATTGGTGTGTGTCTGGTTGTGGATGTCGTGTGCTTATGTTGTGCTTTGTGGTTCTATGTTTTTTTTATGTTGCTGCTTGTGCGCTTGTTTGTGTCGTGTTGAGTGCCCTCCAGGCTGTTGGCGTGACCCGGTCTGGGTTTATGCTTTTTGTCGAGTTTTGCCATTGTGCTTTTCTTTGTTTGTTGTATATTTGTTCCTTTCTAGTTGTTATTTTTATTATTGTTATTATTATTATTGTTATTATTATTATTGTTATTATTATTATTATTGTTCTTATTATTATCATTATTTTCGTTTTGTGTTGGTGCCTCTCCGTGTGGGTTTGAGGTGCTGGTAGCCTGTTCTGAATATTTCATGTTTTGGTGTGTTATTTCTGCATTGTATTCCACTGTGTTTTAACTTGCTTGTTGTGGTTTGTTTGTAATTATTATTGTTTTGTGGTCGGCCCTTCCGGTCGGCGTTTTTGTGTTTATTACATTTGTTCCTTTATGTTTTTGCACGTTTGTGCTTTGTTATTTTGGTCTGTTATATGTTATTGTTTACTTTTATTGTACTTATAAGCATGCTTGCATGTAAAAAAAATATAAAAAAAAATAAATAAAAAATAAACATTGCTTGGCATTCATACTCAAATACGTGAAAGTTGTAGGTCAACATGTGTTGAAATGAAGTCAAGAAAAAATATTCCCCTCCCCCCAACCAAAAAATAAATATAGGGATATGTTAGGAATAACCTTGAGGTTATCTTGAAATGGTTTCGGGGCTTAGCGTTAAGGCGGCGCGGTCCTCGACCAGACTTCCTCGTTGCTGGACTATTCAACAAGGCTGTTGGGTGCAGCTGCTCGCAGCCTGACATATGAGTCACAGTCTGGTTGCTCAGTAACATATATATTGCAGTAACTTTATTGCCCATATGCAAGTGATAAGGCCCTCAGCTGGTCCTCATTCATCAATACAACGTAAATAGACAAAGAGAATAGAGTTTGAAATCTGTAAATAAATCGGGCAAAAAAAAGAGAAGTCACAACTTCTGCCACCTGTGGCTGACCAATTTCGTTCCAACATCACATGCTTAGTGCCAGATATGCATTCTCCAAGATGTAGAAGTCACAAAAAAATCCGCGTGGAAACAAAGGAGAGAAAAAACTGTGACTATTAGCTTTTCGTACAAAGGAACATAAGAAATATTGCCTTTGTGCAATGTATTCATATGATATATAATAAAATACAGCATAATAACATTCTAACTCATTATTATGTGTGAAATCTGGCCCTCTAGATGGCACCAGCTACATATCCACTTTGAAGACCCTACTTATTACTACTTTTCTTGTGCGTCGGACAGGTGCTTGCATTTCTTTATCCCTGATTGCTAGTAATTAAGAAGTGTTATCGTTATTATTAGTACCGGTTGCCGCCTTTTTGCGCACCACTTTATTTAAAAAAATAGTAAAAAATCTATATCTGAACATATTGGGATGAAATTTTCATGACGCTGAAGCCAAATAACGGGAGATTTGCTCAATTTTTTTCACTATATTTCATATATGGAAAAATCTCCTCCGTCACCGGGCCCCATAAATTATATAATATGTGATTAAGAAATCCATTAAAATAAATTAATAAACTAAATAATTAAATAATCCATTAAATAAATAAATTCCTGCTGGAAGATTTTTCGCACACAGTGTTTGGCGGTGCAGCTGCTACTTCACGAGTTCTACAGTCTGTTTTGAGAGGTCCAGACATAGACCGATGCCATCTACCATGAAGTCTACACTCCCATCTGCTTTGAACCCTACTGGATGAGTCCGGAGAAGAGGGTCATCGTACGACAGGAAGTCGACTTTATGCTCCTGCACGGCCTTATCCTGCCAAATCAGGGCTGTTGGTGCAACCTTTCCTCTTACAAAGAGCGTCTCTTTTCGTTTGTAATACTAAGGCTAAAAATTGTTGCACTGGAAAATGAGTGACAGAAAAGTAACGTACAGTCCCATTTTATATTTTGCGTCCGCTGGCTTAGTCTGTTAGGTTAGGAAAGGACACTTTAAATGAGCTGTTTTCTTGACGTTTTGAAACCTTAGGAGAACGGCTGCTTTGTGCTCCCGCTGTCTTTTTGTCCTAAAATCAGATGGCTCATTGGAAGCTGTGCACCCACTACCGACGTCTCAACAAGGTGACCATAGTGGATGTCTACCCCACTGCCACTTCTGGAGGATATATTGATGAGATCGGAAATACCACATATATGTCTAAGTTCGACCTTTTTAAAGAATATTTTCAAATACCTCTCACTGAACACGACAAGGAACTAACAGCGTTCATAACACATGATGGTGTCTTCGAATTTCAGGTCTTACCATTCGAATAGTAGAATGCCTTTGAATTGTTCCTGAGGTAATGAACTCCTTGTTGGCAAATGTTCCCAGTTGTCGGGCATACCTGGATGATATTGTGTTGCATAATAATAGTTGCCAGAACATATATTGGTTTATTCAGTTATTCACAGCCTTGAAATCTGCTAATTTAACTCTAAATTTTAAGAAGTGTTATTTTGGCCAGGGTACGGAGACATACCTAGGGTATGAAGTGGGCCAAGGAAAAGTGTTACCTCGCCAGGATTAAATCAGTGCCATTGTAGAATACCCAGCGCTTAAATCCATAAAAAGGTGTGCAACGGTTTCTCGATATGTGTGCTTACTATCGCAGGTTCTGTAAGAATTTCTCGAGTGTGGCGACACCATTAACTAATGAACAAATCCACAAGGGCCGTGACGAGGATTCGAACCTGCGTCTGGGAGCATCCCAGACACTGCCTTAATCGACTAAGCTACGACAGGATAAAAGATTGTCTACGACGTTTGATGCATCACGTTAGTGTGATCTCTGTGTGTAATGATGTAAGGGCGAAGAGGGAGAATGGTCTATTAACATAGCTCGGGTGCAGGGGGGAGTTGTGTAAAACCCTGGTTTGTGCCTTGGAGAGGCTACGGGATCCAGTAAGTTCAGTAGAACTTCGGTTTCAACTCTTTTACCCTGTCGTAGCTCAGTCGATAAAGGCAGTGTCTGGGATGCTCCCGGACGCAGGTTCGAATCCTCGTCACGGCCCTTGTGGATTTGTTCATTTGCTGCATCACGTTAGTGTGATCTCTGTGTGTAACCATTAACTAATTTGTTGCTGAAAACTATGACGTTCAAATGGTCAACAGACTGTGCAGACCCTTTAATAGTTTGAAAGCAATCTTAGCTCCAGCTCCAGTGCTTGCTAGCCTACTGTAGCCCACTTGCAAGACAAACAATTCGAAATCCACATCGTTGCGTCTGATTTGGGTGTTGGTGCAATGTTGTTGCAAACTGGGGATAATTAGATGGGCCATCCAGTGTACTATTACTCTGCTAAATTTTACAAGGCACAGAACAACTTTTCGGTAGAAGTAAAAGAAGTGTTGGCTCAAGAGTTAGCATGTCAGAAGTTTGATGTCTATCTCACGGCTAATATAGTGGAAGTGTATACGGACCATTACTTGCTAGTGTTCATCCATTAGATGAAAGAGAAGAATAAACGTATTCTCAGGTGGGCATTGTTTGTTTTTTAGTTTAGTTCATTTATTATGCACCTCATACCTATCTTGTGGGCGATAGTGGAAAGGGTTACAGAGACACATAATGGGCTCAGGGACTGAACCCCACAATTCATTAAGAAAGTTACAATCTTGATGAGCTAGTTACAAAATCCAGTCGTCACATCATAAATGGGTTCGAGTTCGACCTCAAGTAAAGTTTTGAAATTAAGCAACTGACATATGTGAAGAGCTAGTGTTAGTTGATATGTTTGTCCTGCTCACCGGCCCCCCCTCCCCCCCCCCCATCCAGTGGGCAGCGGTGGATAGGTTACAGTCACTTAGTTACTACCTACAGTTTGCAAACTGGGGATATTTAGCTAAAATGTCTGGTAGCAGATCATTTTGAATGAACTATTTACACATTGCTGGAACATTGGTTAAATAATTGTCTCTGAATTCACGAATCTTTTCGCACTCCATCACATAGTGACGGAGGGTGTGCGAATAGTTTTGTTGACACAGTTTACATTTGGTCAGGTCTACATCAGCAGAATTCCCAGAGATACTTGTAACCGAGTCTAAGCCGAGCAGTATTAACATCTAGAAGTCTGCTGATTTTATTGGACGAACCATAGATGTGTGGCTCCTCTTGCATGATAGAATGATGATATATGGAATTACTGGTGTCGATTTTACTTTGTCTCAGATCTACAAGATTTTGTTGAAGTTCTCGGTGTATTGCTGCTCTTATATTGCTCATTAACAATCCAAGGTTACACTCAACGTCTCCTTTAAAGGCAGATTCTTCGGCTAACTTATCAGCTCTATAATGCATTCGGAGGCCAACATGAGATGGAGACCACATGAATGGACTCTGTTACCATCATTATTAATTTTGTTGTGTTTGTGTCTAGCTTCGGACACGAGCATGTTACAGTTATGTCATAAAGAGTTAAGAGCATTTAAGGATGATAAAGAGTCACTTACAAGTAATGTATCAAGTTTGGAGACTTGTACACATTTCAGTGCAAGGAGCAAGGCAAATAATTCGGTCTGAAGGGTAGAGGCCCAGTTGTTTATACGGACTCCCCACTCAAAGTATAAGCCATCACCCATTGTCAGGACAACTGCACTTCCAGCTGCACCCGTGGTGCGGTGTAGGGAACCATCAGTGTATATGATTTGAAAGAGAGAATGCTCGGTGGAGAGAGCATTAGTATGGCTTAAGGCATTGAGCTTTGCCTCAAGATGAAGCTTAGGCTGATCTCTAATTTGTTTCTTGGCTGGAAAGGGAGGTATTAAAATTGGAGAGGGTGTAATCTCCCACGGTGCAGGAAAGTGCCGTTGTTGTTTCTCGTGGTACAAATTATAAACCTGATATATTTTGAGATCATTCCCAGTTTTAGTTATCCATCTCGAAAAATGCTGATCTTTAATGAAGAAATTCTGGAGGGCTTCTGTGCAAGGGGTTAGGATGAGTTAGCCTAAGCATTTTTAAACTAATTTGACAGTTAATTTCAGTAACACGATCAACAACGCTCGGAATATTAAGTTCCTTTCTCATGTTAAGTATCTTTGTGGTACGAGGGCACCCAAGGATTTTCCTCAAGGCTTCGTTCTGCAATTTTTTAAGCTCTCCAAGCTTTCTTTCAGGCATCAAATCAAGCAGAGGTGCAGCAAAATCCACTAAAGATCTGATGTATGCAAGGTACATCATTTTGACAATTCTGCCATTGGCACCCTATCTTGAGGTTATCTTGAGATGATTTCGGGGCTTTTTAGTGTCCCCGCGGCCCGGTCCTCGACCAAGCCTCCACCCCCAGGAAGCAGCCCGTGACAGCTGACTAACACCCAGGTACCTATTTTACTGCTAGGTAACAGGGGCATAGGGTGAAAGAAACTCTGCCCATTGTTTCTCGCCAGCGCCCGGGATCGAACCCAGGACCACAGGATCACAAGTCCAGCATGCTGTCCGCTTGGCCGACCGGCTCGACCATAGCCTGAGTGATAACCTGCATCAGGCTTGAGAGCTCGGAGCCTCTCTTTATATTGACGACAGAGTCTGAATACAACAGGACCATACAGTGGCACCTTAAGGCCATGGTATTTGAATCTGTTTAAATAGTCAAGCTGGGAGCCATCAGACAGTTGCATCTTGCGAACAGCTCCTCCCTGCCTGGGTGAGCGCCGATTTAGTATCTTTCTTTTCCTCTGTTGATATCACTAAACCTAGTTCCTGACATGGGTCTAATACAGAGTTATGAGTGTTCTGTGTGTTAGCATACCATGGGAGTTTCCAAGGGAGCCGGCCGGCCGAGCGGACAGTACGCCGGGAACGTGATCCTGTGGTCCCAGATTCAATCTCGGGCGCCGGCGAGAAACGATGGGCAGATTTTCTTTCACCCTATGCCCCTGTTACCTAACAGTAAATAGGTACCTGGGAGTTAGTCAGCTGTCACGGGCTGCTTCCTGGGGGTGGAGGCCTGATCGAGGACCAGGCCGCGGGGACACTAAAGCCCTGAAATCAACTCAAGATAACCCAGTGGTGTGTATCATTATATCATCAGCATAGCTAATGATGTGGATGCTGGGTTTGCTTGGTACAGAGGTTAACAGCGTGTTTATTAAGATATTAAATAAGGTAGGACTGAGGACACCTCCCTGCGGGGTACTTAGTTTGTAGTATCTTTTTACACTCCTATGCCCCTGGAAAAATAGAGATGATTTCCTGTTGGATAAGTAACCCCTGATCCAACAAAGAAGCCGACCACCAATATTCATTCTTGCAAGCTCACTCAAGATAAAATGTCTATTTGCAATATCAAAGGCAGACTTGAGATCCAGGAAGGTGGGATATGAATTTTCAGATTGCAGGGTAAGAAAGGTGGTGATGCAATGATGCACACTCCTTGCATGCATGAACCCATATATCTGGGGGGACAGCATGGCTCTTATTCTATGGAGGAGACGGTTTAGGACCTTTCTCTCGAATGTTTTGCAAATGCAGCTAGTAAGGGAAATTGGGCGGAAAGATTTGATTTGGCTTGGGAATTGGAATGATTATACTGTTGGTCCAAGAGTTAGGAAGTTCCCCAGTAACATAGCTCATATTATACAGTTCAAGCAGGGGATTCCCTGTTACTAAAGGAAGTAGACGCAATATGTCATAAGTGATACCATCTTCACCGGGGGATGTGGCTTTACCTTTGTTTAGGGCCGTGAGTAATTCATACTCAGTAAATGGCACGTTGCATTCATCTTCCTTGTGGAGCATTAAGTCAACGAGCCTTTCTCGATCTCCATAACCAGCATTTAATCTGAACTATGTGTCTGGGGGAAGATTATTGAAGCTAGAGTATTGGTTGCCCAAGCATCGACTTACTCGTTTGTTCTGTGAAGACGGTGTGCTACTTGGCCGATTTTAACGCCTTTAATTCTTTTAATATCCTTCCATGCCTGATTGATGGTTGAGGGGGATGTGAGAGTTGAGACTGTTAACAAAAGTTTCCCAGTTATATTGCCTGAGCTCTGTTATGCACTCCCTCGAATTTTCTAGGGCTTTCTGAAAGAGCTTGAGCATTGCTGGTGTACTTGTTTCCCTATATGCAAGTCCAACTCTTCTGGCAGTGTGTTTCAAAGTACTCAATTTGGGGTCATTGTAATAGGCATGGTGTTTATTACTTTTCATATCGTTTCAACTATTGGATGGTACAGGGGGCCGACCTAAAAGGTCAGTGAACATCTGAATGTTCTGTACTAGACCGTCGTTAAATATTTGGACTGTGGAGAGATCATAAGTGCTCTTCCCCTCTGACACATGAGCAACAAAGTCTTCACGTCAAGCAAGAGAAACACTGAGCCATTTGCGTTTAAAAGTCCCACCGGGCAGGATGGTATCACCGATACATAGAGTAGTCAATCTAGGGTGATGATCTGACAACAAATCTGTTACAATAGATGTGCACCAGACGTGAGAGCTGTTGAAATCAACACAGAGGTCTAGAATGCCTCCTCAAATATGCGTGGATTCAAGGTCACCCACAATCTGCACATCTTGGTGACTATTTAGTAGCGACAGCAGTTGATTCCCATTCACGTTACTGAAGCAAGAGCCACCAATGTCCTTGTGTCTAGCATTGTAGTCACCAACAATGATTGTTGGCTCTACTTGAGCGCTGGCTGGGAGATCAATATAATTTAACTTTCCTGGCATTGTTTCTGCAAGATTTTAACCATAACAAGCACCACTTACCAGGTCGGCTAAATGTGATAGCTGACGTACTATCCCGGTTGCCTAAGAAGCGTACAGCTCAGCTGCTGGAAACTATAAACCCACTGCCATAGTATAGTTTTATATACATTTTGATACCCCTAGCTTTATAGTTACACCATGATAATAATTTGTTGGCGTATTGTAAAGCAAGGATGATATATAGGTACTTAGAGCTGCATGATATCAATTTAATATTGTATTAGAGAATAAGTAAACGGTTACATTATGATCCGCTGATCAACCCAGGCAGCTAGCTACATGGTTAGTGTGAATATGCCTTCTCTCTTGTGTAGCAACGTTGGTGCTGGTCGTACGTTGGCTGGGCGTCCCTTCCTCATTTCGTCCTCTACTTCTGAATCTTGTGACCAGGTTAAGTAATCTTCCCACATGCCACTCTTTGGTTCTAAGTGTAATTTTGTCTGCGTTCCCTTATCAGAACCTGGAGTTCCATGTAATTTGATCCATGTACTGAACCTTGAACACTTGTCTGATAAAATTATACTTATTTAGGAAGTACATTGTTTCTTAAGGAATCACAGACTTTACCACTAATTTTGATGTATGTAAATGTCCTCTCCAGCCTATGTGGAGTTAGAGATGAACCGTAAGATCGAGGTGGTAGAGAGAGAAAATTATCAGGGGGAAGCGCCAAGCCATTACGACTATATAGCACTGGGAAGGGGTAAGGATAAGGATTTGGGATGGGACGGGGTGGGGTAGGAATGGTGCCCTACCACTTGGACGGTCGGGGACTGAACGTTGACCTATATGAGGGGAGACCGTCGCTCTACCGTCCACCCCAAGTGGTTGGTTCAAGGTGGTAGAGTATTTATGTTGGGCTTAGGGGTTTTAGGGTTAATAAATTATATTAAGGTAAAACTCCAGCTGGAGTCTTCATCACCCCCCTTGCTTAGGGCTAGGTGATATGCTTAAACGACAGTCCTTAATTTTCTTATTTGTTGGGATCTGCTTCCCTGTGGGCCGGGGCAATTCTAACCACATTAAGTGGAACTCCCTTTCCTTGACTTTTACCCTAGCAGATCCACCCACGATACAACAGGGACATAAAGTGTAAGACCATTTTTCCATTCCACCCGAGTGCTTACGTAAAAACGTGGACTGGTTTCAGTAGGAGGCTTACAGACCTCCTGTGATTTGAGTTGGAATCCGTTTGTATGACTTTTACAGGTACTGGTTTGTCAAGTGGTAGAGTACGTGACTGGCAATGCCGGGGTTGTAGGTTCGCGCTCACCTATAGTCCCAGTGGATTTTTTCAATAATAATAATAATCATAATAATATAAATAATAATATTTCATTCACGTGGATTCTAGGAGACTCGAACCACGAACCCCACACGTGTGAGTTGGAAGTTCTATCAACCAAGCTATTAAGTAGACCTAATTAGGAAAGATTCCAGAAGCAGCTACTGCTGCCAAACTGTAATTTTTGACTTCGAGTCTCCTAGAGTCCAGGTGAGTGAAATGTTTATTTTCACGGAAGTGTGGATGACAATTAATAATAATATTAATAATAACAATAACAATAATACAAATAATAAAAAGAAGAAGAAGAAGAAGAACAACAACAACAACAACAACAACAACAATAATAATAATTATATATAATAATAATAATATTTATAATACTCGGACCACATATCCTGCAAGCTGGGATAAGCCCTTGGCCCATCCCACATGCAAAGTAGTTTCCACTCACTTACACTTCTCCTGTCCCCACTTGACACCTCCACCTCTCTGGGATATCTTTCTTTAAATGTTTTATGCAATCACTGTTAATAGACTTAAAGCTAAACACCAAACCTTCATCTCATGCATGTCTGGCCACATAACATTATGTACAGAGCATGTATAGTTAATTGTCACATTGTTTAACTGTAGTTATCCTCTCAAACTAACCTGGCTAAATACCAACTAGTGAGATGCAGATTATTGTAAGTATCCTAGTTGATAAGCAAATGAAATATATATTTCAACTTCAATTTTCAATTATGGTCAGAAATGGACGGATAAGGATAGCATTACTGGACCTCATTTTTAACTTGACACTATCATTACTGGCACTTTCATTTACATCAATAAATGATAAGATAACAATTGTGGTGTGCAAAACAGCTTAATTTGTATTTATATTTGCCTAGCATAGGCAACATCCTCCAGCTCTGCTCTCAAAATTAGCGAGAAGTATAATTTTCATATATTTTGAATACCAAATATTTATGATAAATATATGTAACTAGAATATAATAACCTGTTATGCACGGGAGAAGCATATTTAATTGTTGAAAACATCTTATCGAGCTGTGATAACTCATTCTTTGTAACAATGTTCATGTTTTTTGACAGGCAGCACAGCCCTCCATTGGGCTGCCCGTAGTGGTGACAGGGACACTGTCGATATTCTTCTTGATGCCGGATTAGATGTCAACGCAACAGATAATATCGGTAAGAACTACTTATATGGTCTCATTTACAACATTACATATGTCACACAACACTTTGTGCTTCACTAGCTAACTTATGTTGTCAATGACAATATTACTTATGTCAAACGATAGTGTGCTTACCAATCCCAATTATGCTATCATGCATAGTATTACTCATGTAATGCTATGAATAATCGCCGGTCGAATGCATTCCAAAATTTGGAAAAAGTCCTAACAATAGTTAGATCTTTTAGATACTAGTGATACGGGCATTGAAGTTGACCCTGTGGAGAGTGGTATGTAAAGTAAACGAGTGTCGACAGCTCTGCCATGCCGCCCTAGGTCAACACCAGTGGATTTACCATCACCACCTGTGCCATCTGACATGTCTCTACAAAGTGAGGATATAGGTGATAAGTTTTTTTCTGGGTTCAGTGACATTTGCTCAGATACGAGCAATGTTGATGAGCCGAGTGTAAGCGGTTATATAGGTGCTGTTAATAGGAAACACGACGAGCCAAGCGCCAGCGCCTCACGAGGCCTCAGGACAAAGACAACATTATGCCCATGACCTCAAATTAGTTTTTGGCCACTGTGCTGGTGGTGCTCGTACTAGTGTAGGCCGTGGTGCCAGCGTCATGACAACAAGAAATGCTGAACTAGTGTAGGAGGATTGTGACAATTTGGCGCAACAGGAGTCTCACCTGAGCTGCCGTGCGGTGTAGACGTGTCGCTTGACCGCTCCGGCAGTTTGTGGTAGTTGCAGTTTTCGCCAGCAGAGGGTGTGGGTGTCTCTACCCTCCTTGCTGTTCCTGGTGGTGTGGACGTGGCGTGTTTGTGATGGGCGGCCATCTTCCAGCTATTGTGAGGATAAACTCTATAGGTTTGGAGTTTACTGGCCATGCGGGTTACCCGCTTGTGGACTTGGTCTTGAGTGACATGCTCAGGGTCCCGGTCCAGGACGTATACGGTGTCGATCTGGTCACTGCTTGCCATCATGTTTGTGGGTGAGCCGGTGTACCGTGATTTTCTCCGGAGGTATGAGAGGCGTACTTTGCTGCTGCAGGACGGCAGCGGGTCTGTGACCATTTTGGACCGTAGTGGTGCTGTGACGTATGTAAGTGTCCATGGCGCCCCCATGGAGTTTCCTGAAACTCTCCTCCGGCGTTTCTTCCAGAGGTACGGCTTCGTCGTCAGTGTGTGGATGAACTCGCTATCGTCTGGAAAGTATTCGGGTGTGAAGGCCAACATTCGGGCCCTCGGGATGCGACTGAGGGCGGATATTCCGTCATCTGTCCGGCTGTTAGGGTACTACGTGCGCGTGTTTTATGCCGGGATTCTTACGTCACCAGACGCCAGTATTGCGTCATATTCCATTATAATAAACACATCTATATCCAGTGTGTCTGAGAATTGAGTTTGATTCTCTATACAACAACAGTGTTCTGTGTGATAATTATTTACAGATAAACTGATCCCCAACTAATGCCAAATAGAGCGTTTATAGTTACAACTGTTATCTGGTAATAAATTTAACGTCACGCGTGAATGCCTTGGCGAGACTTTAATTCATCTCCATTGCTTGTTTAGCATCGTAAAACGAGCAATTAATAATATTTAACTCCTCTGAATAATAAACCCGTCCTTATCCGAGCATTTCAATCGCAACTGCGAGAAATGATATTATTCGTAGTAAATAATTTGTGTATCAAATGCGGGATGCAGGGCAGAGGAGACGCCATTACCCAAGCCACCCGAGTGGACGCCACCTAGAGCGGGAGAAGAAAGTCGCCACTGTGAGGTGTGAAGAATAGTTGCAGACAGCAACTTAGCTGGTGTCAGTGTCACTGTATACGCCGTGTTGAATTGTCAAAAGAATGGAGTCAGCCTCCAGCACATCACCCTAATGCATTCCATTTGTCTACAACTCTGACAGTGAAAAAAATTCTTTCTAACGTCTCTATGGCTCATTTGGGCACTCAATTTCCACCTGTGTCTCCTAGTGAGTGTGCCCCTTGTGGTAAAACCCTGTTTTTATCTTAATGTCTCTCGATCTCCGGTGGAGGCGGAGACACATGGGCAAAATGTTTCTTTCACCCTGATGCACATGTTACCTAGCAGTATATATGTACCTGGGAGTTAGTCAGCTGCTACGGGCTGCTTCCTGGGGGTGGAGGCCTGGTCGAGAACCGGGCCGCGGGGACACTAAGTCCCGAAATCATTTCAAGATAACCTAAAGATAACCCTATCAATTCCTCTAAGAATTTTGTATGTGGTGATCATGTCCCTTCTAACTCTTCTGTCTCCCAGTAACGTGAGGTTTAGTTCCCATAGTCTCTCTTCGTAGCTCATACCCCTCAGTTCGGGTATTAATTTGGTGGACCTTTGAACCTTTTCCAGTTTAGTCTTATGCTTGACTAGATATGGACGTGGGATTTGCTGGATTTGCTGGGGATTTGCTGGAGCCGCATACTCCAGGACTGGTTTGACATATGTGGTATACAAAGTTCTGAAGGATTCCTTACACAAGTTTCTAAAGGCCCTTCTTATGTTAGCCAACCTGGCATATGCCGCTGATGTTATCCTCTTGATATGAGCTTCAGGGGACAGGTTTGGCGTGATATGAACCCCCAGGTCTTTCTCTCTCTCTCAGACTCTTGAAGTATTTCATCTCCCAAATGATACCTTGTATCTGGTCACCTGTTTCCTACACCTATCCTCATTACATTGCATTTGCTTGGGTTAAACTCTAACAACCATTTGTTCTACCATTTCTGTACCATGTCCAGGTCTTTTTGAAGCCTCAAGCGGTTCTCCTGTATTATTAATCCTTTTCATAATTTTGGCGTCGTCAGCGAACATTGAGAGGAATGAGATTATACACTCTGGGAGATCATTTACGTATATCAGAAACAGGTTAGGTCCAAGTACAGAGCCCTGTGGGATTCCACTTGTGACTTCACGCCAATCTGAGGTCTCATCCCTCACTGTAACTCTCTGCTTCCTATTGCTTAGGTACTCCCTTATCCACTGGAGTGCCCTACCAGTTACTCCTGCCTGTTTCTCCAGCTTATGCATGAGCCTTTAATGGGGTACTGGGTCAAAGGCTTTCCGACAGTCCAAAAAATTGTTGTCCACCCATCCTTCTCTTTCTTGCTTAATCTTTGTCGCCTGATTGTAGAATTCTATTAAGCCTGTAAGGCAAGATTTACCCTCCATGAATCCCATGTTGATTGGTTGTCACGAAGTCCCTTCTCTCCAGATGTGTTACTAGGTTTTTTCCTCACGATCTTCTCCATCACTTTGCATGAAATACAAGTTAAGGACACTAGCCTGTAGTTCAGTGTCCCTTATCTGTCGACGTTTTTGTATATTGGGACTACATTAGCCGTCTTCCATATTTCTGGTAGGTCTCCCGTTTCCAGTGACCTTCTATACACTATGGAGAGTGGCAAGCAAAGCGCTCCTGCACACTCTTTCAATTTCCATGGTGAGATCCCGTCTGGGCCAACAGCCTTTCTCACATCCACATCCAAAAGGTGCCGCTTGACCTCATCTCTTGTAATTTCTAACCCTTCCAAGGCCGCCTCGTTTACTACCACCTCTCCTAGCACAGTGACCTCTCATTGTTCTATTGTGAAGACCTCCTGGAACCTCTTGTTAACTTCCTCTCACACCTCTTTGTCATTCTCTGTATACCTGTCCTCACCCATTCTAAGTTTCATCACCTGTTCCTTCATTGTTGTTTTCCTCCTGATGTGGTGCAGTCGCTTTGGTTCGGTCTTGACTTTATTAGCTATATCATTTTCATACTTTTTCTCAGCTTCTCTTCTCACACTAACATACTCGTTCCTGGTTCTCTGGTATCTCTCTCTACTGTCTGGTGTTCTGTTATTTCGGAAGTTCCTTCACGACCATTTTGTTCAGTTACTTTGCTTTTATACATGCCCTATTAAACCACGGATTCTTCTTTTGCTTCTCGATTTTTTCCTGTCGGGCCGGGATAAACCTGTTTACTGCCTGCTGACAATTTTGGGTGACATAGTCCATCATGTCTTGTACGGATTTAATTGCGAGTTCTGTGTCCCATGGTATATCCTTTAGGAATTTTACCATCTCATAATTTCCCTTTTGGTTTGCAAGCCCTTTGTTTCCCAGTTATTTTTTGGGGGAGATAATGCCTAGCTCTACCAATTACTCAAAGATCATTTCACTGTGATCACTCATTCCGAAGGGGGTTTCCAACTTAACTTCCCTTATATCGGACTCATTTAGGGTAAATATCAGATCAAGCATAGCCGGTTCATTCTTTTCCCTCATTCTTGGCGGTCCCTTGATGTGTTGGCTTAGAAAGTTTCTTGTTGCTGCGTCTAGCAGCTTAGCTTTCCATGTGTCCGGTCCTCCATGTGGGTCTCTGTTCTCTCAATCTATCTTCCCGTGATTGAAGTTTATCATGATTAGTAGTTTGTTTCCGTTCCTGCTGGCTACAGAAGCGGCTCTCTCTATTATATTGATGGTGGCCAAGTTGTTTCTTTTATATTCCTGTCTGGGTCTTCTGTCGTTTGGTGGGGGTTAAATATGACTACTACGATAATTTTTTGCCCTCCAATTGCAATGGTACCTATTATTTAGTCACTGAAATCTTCACAGCCCTGAACAACCATCTCTTCAAAATTCCAGCCTTTTCTTATCAGCAAAGCTACACCACCACCTCCTCCTCCTCCTTCTCTCTCTTTCCTCACCACATAGTAGTCATGTGGAAACACTGCATTTGTTATGGTTTTCGATAGCTTTGTTTCTGTGAGTGCTATTATGTCTGGGTTCTCTTCTGGTGCCCATTCTCCAAGTTCACTTGTTTTATTCGTAATCCCATCTTTGTTAATATACATTGCCTTGAAGCTCACTTTCTTCTGTTCGTTCTCTTGTCCCCTTCATGGTGAGCGTTCTGCTGATGGAGGAAGCTGTTCAATAGGTGTGAAGATATGTGAGATGGTTAATAAGGTCACAGTGAATTTTGGGGTGGGGGTAGGGGTTCAAGGGAAGGGGGGACAGGTAGGGCAGGGGGAAAGAAGGTTGGGGGACATGAAGGATATGGGGAGAGGGATGGAAGGATAGGGACACTATGGGATGGAGGAGGGAGGGAGGGAGGAAAGGGGGGATGGGGGACATGGTGGGAATGTGGGACAGATCACAAGTTCAGAATGGGGTGAGGGGGAAGGGTGGGTTGAGTGAGCATTTGAGTGGGGGCAGGTAAGGTGAGGAGTAGGGAGTGTTTCTATGCTGAGGAGGGTGGCGGTGTTGCCCTACCCTCTGGTGTTGCTTGGATGCTGGTTGTGGGATCCCCTCTTGTCTCTGGGGCTGTGATTTCCTGATTTGGTCCTTTCTCCCAGCGCTTCCACCTTGCCTCTGCTGCCCTCGATCACTCCTCCTTAACCTGTCCCTCCGGAGGAATACTTTTTTGTATTCCTCCTCGTACTGCAGATGACTCTTGCATTCTAGAATAACCTCCTTTGTGGCCTCGTTTGCAAACACTATCTTCACTAGGGGAGTCTCTGTCCTTGTTGTACCAGCCCAACCTGAAAACCTTATCAATGTTTTGTTCAGCCCCTTCCATCTGTAACCCCTTCAGATTCCCATGTACTGCCTCTCTGTCCTTGCTATTACATTCCTGCCTATTGAATCCTTCCTGTTTTTTGATGCCTACAGCTATCACCAATCTTTTTCTTTCCAGCAGCTGACTAGTGCACCTTGCTGCTTCCTGCGAGGTAGCTGCTTGCATGGCAACCTCACTCACTGTGGCCATTGCTTCTGGGCTCTTTCTCAGTATTTCCCCAAATGTTTCAGGTCACAGGCATTTCCTTCTAATGCGACAATTCCGTCTTTCCTTTGGATGATTATCTGATGCTGAGTCTCATTATTTTTCTCTGTGAGTGATTTGATCTCCTCCTTTGCTGCTGTCAGCTCACTTTGCAGGGTGCTAATTATGTTCTTCATTTCATTCAACTCCTTCCAGAATTCATTCCAAACTTGGGCTAACATTTCCATCGTTTGGACACTTTCCCTGTGTCCCCAGTGCGTTCTCCTGCCGTCTTTGTCCCTTTCTCTGATATGTTTTGATAGGGTTAGCCATGGGGGGGGGGGGTTGAGAGAAAAAGAGAGAGAGAGAGAGTGAGAGCAAAAGAGAGAGAGATCAAGGAGAGAGCAGAGAGAGTGAGATCAAGAGAGATAGGAAAAGAGAGAGAAGCAGAAAGAGAGAGAGAGAGAGAGAGAGAGAGAGAGAGAGAGAGAGAGAGAGAGAGAGAGAGAGAGAGAGAGAGAGAGAGAGAGAGAGAGAGAGAGAGAGACAGAGAGAGAGAGAGAGAGAGAGAGAGAGAGAGAGAGAACAGATTGAGAGAGAGAACAGAGAGAGCAAGAGAGAGAGAGAGAGGGTGGGGGAGCTCATACTAAATTATGTTCCTATTATAATATAATAATAATAATTCCAATAAACTAATTGGAAACAATTTATTGCAAATAAAGAAAATCACTTGGCCTATTAGGCAAATCGGGCCCTGCATAACAGGCCGAGAAGTGTGTTCTGGATACTAGGTACGACATACATAGCCAAGTAGCCAAAACGCACTTCTCAGCCTACTATGCAAGGCCTGATTTGCCTAATAAGCCAAGTTTTCATGAATTAATGTTTTTTCGACTACCTAACCTACCTAACCTAACCTAACCTAACTTTTTCGGCTACCAAACCTAACCTAACCTATAAAGATAGGTTAGGTTAGGTTAGGTAGGGTTGGTTAGATTCGGTCATATATCTACGATAATTTTAACTCCAATAAAAAAAAAAATTACCTCATACATAATGAAATGGGTAGCTTCATCATTTCATAAGAAAAAAATTAGAAAAAATATATTAATTCAGTAAAACTTGGCTTATTAGGCAAATCGGGCATTGCATAGTAGGCTGAGAAGTGCGTTCTGGCTACTAGGTATGATATATATATATTTATATATATATATATATTTATATATATATATATATATATATATATATATATATATATATATATATATATATATATATATATATATATATATATATATATAACTGATTAGAACTTGCTTTTTCCTGATTTTATATCTACATTTGAGTGAGGTGGGAAGGGTGATGTGGCATTACATTTGAGTGAGGTGGGAAGGATGATGTGGCATTAGAGGATATTAATAGGGTATTAAAAGTATCAACACAAGACAGAACACGAAACAATGGATATTGAATAGAAGTGTTTGTAGAAAGCCTATTGGTCCATATTTCTTGATGCTTCTATATTGGAGCGGAGTCTTGAGGTGGGTAGAATATAGTTGTGCAATAATTGGCTGTTGATTGCTGGTGTTGACTTCTTGATGTGTAGTGCCTCGCAAACGTCAAGCCGCCTGCTATCGCTGTATCTATCGATGATTTCTGTGTTGTTTACTAGGATTTCTCTGGCGATGGTTTGGTTATGGGAAGAGATTATATGTTCCTTAATGGAGCCCTGTTGTTTATGCATTGTTAAACGCCTAGAAAGAGATGTTGTTGTCTTGCCTATATACTGGGTTTTTTGGAGCTTACAGTCCCCAAGTGGGCATAGACGACGTTAGTCTCTTTTAAAGCGTTCTGTTTCGTGTCTGGAGAGTTTCTCATGAGTAGGCTGGCCGTTTTTCTGGTTTTATAGTAAATCGTCAGTTGTATCCTCTGATTTTTGTCTGTAGGGATAACGTTTCTATTAACAATATCTTTCAGGACCCTTTCCTCTGTTTTATGAGCTGTGGAAAAGAAGTTCCTGTAAAATAGTCTAATAGGGGGTATAGGTGTTGTGTTAGTTGTCTCTTCGGAGGTTGCATGGCTTTTCACTTTCCTTCTTATGATGTCTTCGATGAAACCATTGGAGAAACCGTTATTGACTAGAACCTGCCTTACCCTACAGAGTTCTTCGTCGACTTGCTTCCATTCTGAGCTGTGGCTGAGAGCACGGTCGACGTATGCGTTAACAACACTCCTCTTGTACCTGTCAGGGCAGTCGCTGTTGGCATTTAGGCACATTCCTATGTTTGTTTCCTTTGTGTAGACTGCAGTGTGGAAACCTCCGCCCTTTTCCATGACTGTTACATCTAGAAAAGTACCCTTCCCACCTCACTCAAATGTAGATATAAAATCAGGGAAACGCAAGTTCTAATCAGTTGTGTATTTGTGAAGTCTTTGAATATATATATTGTCACGTGGGGGTGGGCGGTCCGGGGCTCTGCTAACACTCGGCTGCTAGGGGCTCAAAGGGCCCAAATACTCAGCCCCTCCGACTCCCTGGATTCACCGGAGTCTCCTTGGTCACACAAGATAGGACCAACAATGCCCACCTCCGCAGGTCTTTGCTTCCACCACAAAGGGGTGCCACTGATTCACCCTGGAAGCCCTTCAGTCAACCACGGGGAAACTGCTGTTAACAGTTCCGGCCTAGACCCGTGGGGGAGTGAAGGAAGACTCAGGCTTACCTATAACCATAACCTCCCTGAGTCTTGCCTGCCAGACAAAAAAAGGTTGCAGGAACTCCTTTCCCGCCTGTCTTCTCTATCTTCCTCTTAGCAAGGTCGCCAGCTGGGTTATTATATCTGCACCCCAGCAATGCAGTTCAGTGGGTGTATCATATATCGTTTGTAGCCAGAAATGTATGCTCATAGAGAAAATCACAAATGGAGGCACACTCAAACACAGTAATAAAATGTGTGGATTTACTGACGCAAATTACATGAACACACACACACAATCACAAGTAATACATGAATATGGGAATATGGATAATAAGTCTGGAGATCGTCAGCCTCTTCTTCCACGACCTCCAACACTCCTTCAAATGGGCAGGAAGACCGGAGTCTCACACTCTCACAGGAGGGCCTCTTCACCACGTCGGCACCTCTCCTTCACTGTCCTGCCATCCATCCACACTGTCCTCTCTGACAGTCCTGGACACAAGCTGCCTTGCAGCCTATTCTACTATTAAAGTAATAAAGTCTTGCTGCCACATACACAAGTAAATATTGTGGCCTAACTAGCCTACTCATACAAGGGGTAATGGGAGGGAAAAATGATCTACCTTACACTCCTGGCTCACGACGCCTGTCCCTCGATGGTGTGAGGTTCCCACGCTTCCTTGGGTCGATCCTCGACGATCCAGGGCGTTCCACAGGTCCTCAGGTGTCGTGAAGCCTTCGCGTCGTCGCCGTTCCAATCCCCGAGATTCAGCTGCCCCAATCCTGGTTCATCGATGGGCGCTGAGCTAATCACTATTTTTCCCCACACTCGCCTCTCCCACAGGGCGTCGCTCCTTGTCTTAGGCACGGTGTCGTCCTTCCAAGATTCTCAGTGGATGTGACCCCAGTCACGGCTAGCTTGCTCGCTCACCTTCCAGACCTCAACGTCCAGCCAGCGGCGCCGCCCAGCGTCGTCGCCGACTATTTTCCAAGTTTGGGCACTTCTCTGCTCACTGAACTTGGTTCCTCTTTTGCTTCCCAGAAGCGCAGGGTCTCCAATAACGGTGATGAGCAACGAAGGCCAGCTCAATCCACTGAACAAGGCTTGCAGAGCCTCCAATCCTTGAGAGCAGACCGAGGCGCGTCCTGTCGCTTCCACGGTCAGTACTACTCTGACGTTGGCGCCGCCCGGGGCACTCGGTGACGTCATGGCGGGCCCTGATTTGTCGCCCGCGACCTACGTCGACCAATCCGCGATCGACTAATGTCCCTTCCAAAAGGTCACATCTGCCGTAGGGGATACTGTTTCATTTTATAACAGGGCGCCAATTTTCCTTTATTTACAACTTATAATGTAACTTCTTTCCTTTTACTGGCAGCCGGTCTGGTCGCCACATATGTCAATAGACTCCTTGAACCTCAGAGAATCAGTAGGGAGAGCTGATATGACTCTTTAAGCCGGCAAACGAAAGAAATAGGAGAGGGCACCGTAACATACCCCTCCCCTTAAAATAAGAGTCATATCGGAAGAGCAGCACTCAAGAGGGCAATCTATACTCTTGCTCCCTCCGTTCCTGAAGTGTCACTCCTCCAGTTGGTGACGTGGCTCGTACCACCTTGCCAGTCACTTGCCTCATTGTATCTCCACCTCGCATAGTACCGGGTGTGATGGGTGTTCCCTGAACACCTACAAGAAATCCTCTCTCCGTGGCTACGAGTGTACTCCCACGGCTCGTTACCACTGTAAGATTCAGTGCATGCAGCGCCTCCACCGCGTAGTGCACTCCGAGATAGTCTTGCATTTCCATTGCGTCCTACAGGTACTCCATGTTTCCTCCCCTGATCTCCTCTTCGCCAATCTTCTCTCTTCTCGGTTCCTCTTCTCCCGTAGGTGCGTTGTCTCCTCACAGTGGCACTTGTAACCTGTACTCCATCCAGCAGCTCCCTCTCTTCCACACTAGGCTTTTGCGATGGCCCAATGCCCCTCTGGTTAGGCTGGCGCCTACCCTGGGTGTACCTATTCCCTGCTTTCTTCGTATTGCCTTTCCTATACCACTCGCTCCTTCGTTCCCGACGAACATCTTCACTCCTCCATGAGATTTTCTTCCCTGCAGACGTCTTCTTCGGTTCGTGGTTGGGCTCTTCCACCTCCCTGTGGCTCACCTCACTACGGTGGTTCGTCTTGCACCTACCACTATTCATCTGGCCGGCATAGGGTGCCTTGCGTCGTGGCTCCTCCACTCTGCCCCTCACTGCCGTTCGCTCATCCACTGAGCTTACTTTATTCACGTTTCTGTATGGAGGGAGTGCGGTCTGCAGCCTCTTCACCGCCCCAGGCGTTTGTACAGCTGCTCCTCGCCACTCCTCCACACGCATCATCAGGCTTAGTCGGAGGTCCCCGTCGGGGTTTTCCACAACCTCCGACGACCTCTCTGCACTCTCGCCCTCGTTGTCGTCGTCTCTGGCGACGTTTTCCCTGGCGAAGTCGGCTTCCTCACGACCATCTGGAACGACCGATACCTCACCTGGCAGGGTTGTACCGCTGCTTGCAACATAGGCACTCCTGGCCCAATCGGGTTGTATCCTGCCTCCTCCGAGGTCATTACCCAGCACCATCTGTACATGCTCTAGGGGTAACTTAGGGGCTACAGCTACTATAGCTTTCTCGACTCCGCAGTCGGCAATCAGCTGTACTTCGTGAAGTGGCAACCTGTATTCCTCCCCCACACTGCGTATCCTCACCACTCCCACAGGTGAATCATTAAATTCCTTGGGGAGAATACTCCTGGTCACCATACTTATGTCAGCACCCGTATCTCGAAGCACGGCAACCTCCACTGGGTCTGACTTTCCAAACTTCACGTTGGCCTCGAAAACGAAGGGATGTTCACCCAACTTCATTTCCCAACCATTCACGTTGGGTCCACTATAATATGGGGTGTGAACAAACACTCTCTCCTCTTCCAACATTAATCCTACATTCCTTTGGTGCTCCTCACACTCGCGGGCATAATGTCCTCTCACGCCACAGTTGTAGCATCGGCTGCCTCTCCTGGGCGGCCACTCGCCAGTCACTCTGGCGGTACCACTTGCAGACGTCCCCTGGGTCCTCCTTGGACTCCCTGTCGTCGTGTCCGGGACTGCAGCACTTGTTCCCGAGTTAGGTCCACTGCTCACAGCTTGGGGCTTCCTCCCCGCGTCTCTTGAGCTCTTGAACCACGTTACTTCATCGGGCACACTACTCTTGGGAGAGTCCCCACTCGTCCTCGCTCCTCCTGAACTCCTAAAGTTCCCTCCCGACCTGGGGTAAGGCGAGTGTCTGGGCGGCCCCTCCCTCCTGATATGTAGTGCCTCCTCCAGCATGTCGGCTCGGTCCGCTGCAGCCTTCAGGTCCTTAATACCTGCTTCTCTCACCCTCACTCGCAACTCAGGATGGAGCACTGACATAAACTTCTCCATCACTATCAGTCGTTTGATATCATCCACCGACTCCGCTTCCTCCGCCTTCAACCATCGTAGGAATTTCCGTTCCATATCCCTGGCGGTCTCGGCGTAAGTCTTTCCCGACGCTCTTGTACACTCTCTGAACCGCTTCCGGTACATCTCCGGAGTCAGCCGGAATGAGTGGAGAACCGCATTCTTAATCGCGTCATAATTAGTACACTCCTCTAGGTCCAGCATGTTATAGGCTTCCCGGGCCTCACCAGTCAACCTGCCCTGGACCAGAGCAGCCCAATCATCTTCCGGCCACTCCTTCAGAGTCGCTATCCGTTCAAAGTGTTCGAAGAACGCCTCAGCTTCTTGTGGTTCGAACGTAGGTAAGTCACGTTCCCTTACCTTGAGGTCATCCCGCCGTGCAGGTAGTGAGGGCAGACCACGTTCAACGCGACGCATTTCGACTTCTTTCTTTGCCTTTATCTCCTCCAGTCGCAGTTGTCTCTCTCCTTCTTCTCGCTGCAGCCGAGCTTCTCGCTCCTCTCGCTGCAGCTGCAGCCGTGCTTCTCGCTCACCTCGCTGCAGCTCAGCTGCACGTTCCTCTCGCTGCAGCTCAGCTGCACGTTCCTCTCGCTGCATTTGCGCTTCTCTCTCCTCTCGTCGCAGCTGGGCTTCCAGTTGCATCTTCATTATTTCCAGTTGCAGGCTCCTCTTACTACAGCTGGACCTTCCACTGCTCCCATGTTCACTGTGAATTCTCTCCACACTGGTAGGCGCTTGGGGAGGCCCTAGTCGGGACGGTTCACCTTGCGACGGCTCTCCTCGGGACAGCTCCTCTTGAGATGGCTCCTCTCCCGTCGCTTCCTCTCGAGCTGTGAGCTGTGCCATGATCTCTATCCTTCGCTCCGCTACCTTAGTCGTCCTCAACCTGATCCCAAAGTGGTTTGCCACTTGTTGGAGCTGGGCCTTGGTACACTCTTCCAAAATTCTCTCGTCCCTTGTGTCAATAAATTTCCTTACTTTGTCCTCCTCCATCTCTATATCATTGAGCATACACGACAGCACAGACAAGTTAGTAGGCACTAATTTCACCGTTTCAGTCCCTTAGCCGGTTGAGTAACAGTACCACCGAATTCACTGGCCACACTGTATTAGTACCCTGGCAACACTTGTCTTGAAATTTGGTCCACACTGTAGCTTGCTCCACGCTTCCTGGCGAGGTTCCCAGTTCTTGGCTACTGGGGTTCGAATCCTGGCGAGGTCGCCAGTTCTCTTGTCACGTGGGGGTGGGCGGTCCGGGGCTCTGCTAACACTCGGCTGCTAGGGGCTCAAAGGGCCCAAATACTCAGCCCCTCCGACTCCCTGGATTCACCGGAGTCTCCTTGGTCACACAAGATAGGACCAACAATGCCCACCTCCGCAGGTCTTTGCTTCCACCACAAAGGGGTGCCACTGATTCACCCTGGAAGCCCTTCAGTCAACCACGGGGAAACTGCTGTTAACAGTTCCGGCCTAGACCCGTGGGGGAGTGAAGGAAGACTCAGGCTTACCTATAACCATAACCTCCCTGAGTCTTGCCTGCCAGACAAAAAAAGGTTGCAGGAACTCCTTTCCCGCCTGTCTTCTCTATCTTCCTCTTAGCAAGGTCGCCAGCTGGGTTATTATATCTGCACCCCAGCAATGCAGTTCAGTGGGTGTATCATATATCGTTTGTAGCCAGAAATGTATGCTCATAGAGAAAATCACAAATGGAGGCACACTCAAACACAGTAATAAAATGTGTGGATTTACTGACGCAAATTACATGAACACACACACACAATCACAAGTAATACATGAATATGGGAATATGGATAATAAGTCTGGAGATCGTCAGCCTCTTCTTCCACGACCTCCAACACTCCTTCAAATGGGCAGGAAGACCGGAGTCTCACACTCTCACAGGAGGGCCTCTTCACCACGTCGGCACCTCTCCTTCACTGTCCTGCCATCCATCCACACTGTCCTCTCTGACAGTCCTGGACACAAGCTGCCTTGCAGCCTATTCTACTATTAAAGTAATAAAGTCTTGCTGCCACATACACAAGTAAATATTGTGGCCTAACTAGCCTACTCATACAAGGGGTAATGGGAGGGAAAAATGATCTACCTTACACTCCTGGCTCACGACGCCTGTCCCTCGATGGTGTGAGGTTCCCACGCTTCCTTGGGTCGATCCTCGACGATCCAGGGCGTTCCACAGGTCCTCAGGTGTCGTGAAGCCTTCGCGTCGTCGCCGTTCCAATCCCCGAGATTCAGCTGCCCCAATCCTGGTTCATCGATGGGCGCTGAGCTAATCACTATTTTTCCCCACACTCGCCTCTCCCACAGGGCGTCGCTCCTTGTCTTAGGCACGGTGTCGTCCTTCCAAGATTCTCAGTGGATGTGACCCCAGTCACGGCTAGCTTGCTCGCTCACCTTCCAGACCTCAACGTCCAGCCAGCGGCGCCGCCCAGCGTCGTCGCCGACTATTTTCCAAGTTTGGGCACTTCTCTGCTCACTGAACTTGGTTCCTCTTTTGCTTCCCAGAAGCGCAGGGTCTCCAATAACGGTGATGAGCAACGAAGGCCAGCTCAATCCACTGAACAAGGCTTGCAGAGCCTCCAATCCTTGAGAGCAGACCGAGGCGCGTCCTGTCGCTTCCACGGTCAGTACTACTCTGACGTTGGCGCCGCCCGGGGCACTCGGTGACGTCATGGCGGGCCCTGATTTGTCGCCCGCGACCTACGTCGACCAATCCGCGATCGACTAATGTCCCTTCCAAAAGGTCACATCTGCCGTAGGGGATACTGTTTCATTTTATAACAGGGCGCCAATTTTCCTTTATTTACAACTTATAATGTAACTTCTTTCCTTTTACTGGCAGCCGGTCTGGTCGCCACATATGTCAATAGACTCCTTGAACCTCAGAGAATCAGTAGGGAGAGCTGATATGACTCTTTAAGCCGGCAAACGAAAGAAATAGGAGAGGGCACCGTAACAATATATATATATATATATATATATATATATATATATATATATATATATATATATATATATATATATATATATATATATATATATATATATATATATATATATATATATATATGTCGTACCTTGTAGCCAGAACTCACTTTTTGGCCTACTATTCAAGGCCCGATTTGCCAAATAAGCCAAGTTTTCCTGAATTAATATATTTTCTCTAATTTTTTTCTTATGAAATGATAAATCAACCCATTTCATTATGTATGAGGTCAATTTTTTTTTATTGGAGTTAAAATTAACGTAGATATATGACCGAACCTAACCAACCCTACCTAACCTAACCTAACCTATCTTTATAGGTTAGGTTTGGTTAGGTAGCCGAAAAAGTTAGGTTAGGTTAGGTTAGGTAGGTTAGGTAGTCGAAAAACAATTAATTCATGAAAACTTGGCTTATTAGGCAAATCGGGCCTTGCATAGTAGGCTGAGAAGTGCGTTCTGGCTACTAGGTACGACATATATATATATATATACATACATATATATATATATATATATATATATATATATATATATATATATATATATATATATATATATATATATATATATATATATATATATATATATATATGCAACAATGATCACAAAAACACTGATCCAAGTATGCAGAATAACCACATATGAAAAATAGAAAATGCTTAACGCGTTTTCGGCTAATTCGCCTTCATTGATTCTACTTTGTTCTGACGAAGGCGAATTAGCCGAAAACGCGTTAAGCATTTTCTATTTTTCATATGTGGTTATTCTGCATATATATATATATATATATATATATATATATATATATATATATATATATATATATATATGTCGTACCTAGTAGCCAGAACGCACTTTTCGGCCTACTATAAAAGGCCCGATTTGCCTAATAAGCCAAGTTTTCCTGAATTTATATATTTTGTCTAATTTTTTTCTTATGAAATGATAAAGCTACCCATTTCATTACGTATGAGGTAATTTTTTTTTATTGGAGTTAAAATTAATGTAGATATATGACCGAACCTAACCAACCCTACCTAACCTAACCTAACCTATCTTTATAGGTTAGGTTAGGTTAGGTAGTTGAAAAAGTTAGGTTAGGTTAGGTTAGGTAGGTTAGGTAATCGAAAAACAATTATTTCATGAAAACTTGGCTTATTAGGCAAATCGGGCCTTGCATAGTAGGCTGAGAAGTGCGTTCTGGCTACTAGGTACGACATATATATATATATATATATATATATATATATATATATATATATAGAGAGAGAGAGAGAGAGAGAGAGAGATAGATATATATAATAATTTTTAATTATTACATATATTTTATTAAATAAATAAATATATATAATTAAATATGACCGAAAAAGTAAGATTAATAATTCTAACACGAATTTTCTCGATCTTTCTTATGTTTCTGTTCACTGTTGATGGTAATTGAAAAATCAATTCTCCAAAATTCATTTTTATTTCTAGTCTGACGTGACACTTGAGCGTGTTTCGTAAAACTTATTACATTTTCAAAGACTTTAGTTTACACATACACAATTCAATAGAAATTACACATCTTCGATTTGTTTATATCTACATTTGAGTGAGGTGGATGGAGTGAGGTTGTATTTAATAGGGTATTAAATTCATAAACGAACACGAAACAATGGGTATTGAATGGAAGTGATTGTAGAAAGCCTATTGGTCCATATTTCTTGATGCTTCTATATTGGAGTGGAGTCTTGAGGTGGGTAGAATATAGTTGTGCATTAATTGGCTGTTGATTGCTGGTGTTGACTTCTTGTTGTGTACTGCCTCGCAGACGTCAAGCCGCTTGCTATCGCTGTATCTATCGATGATTTCTGTGTTGTTTACTAGGATTTCTCTGGCGATGGTTTGGTTGTGGGAAGAGATTATATGTTCCTTAATGGAGCCCTGTTGCTTATGCATCGTTAAACGCCTAGAAAGAGATGTTGTTGTCTTGCCTATATACTGTTTTTTTTGGAGCTTACAGTCCCCAAGAGGGCATTTGAAGGCATAGACGACGTTGGTCTCTTTAAAGCGTTCTGCTTTGTGCCTGGAGAGTTTTTCATGAGTAGGCTGGCCGTTTTTTTGGTTTTATAGTAAATCGTCAGTTGTATCTTCTAATTTTTGTCTGTAGGGATAACGTTTCTATTAACAATATCTCTCAGGACCCTTTCCTCCGTTTTATGAGCTGTGGAAAAGAAGTTCCTGTAAAATAGTCTAATTGGGGGTATAGGTGTATTGTAGGTGTATACGTGTATCTAATAGGTATTAATGCACAACTATATTCTACCCACTTCAAGACTCCGCTCCAATATAGAAGCATCAAGAAAAATGTGCCAATAGGCCCTCTGCAATTACTTCCATTCTTACCTTCAATACCCATTACTTCGTGTTCTATCCTGTGTTGAAAGTTTTGTTCACCTCATCCAAAACTGTTGTAACATATCACCTCATCCAAAATGCGGGTATAAAATGAAAAATGAAAGCTGTTTAAATCATAGCATAAGTAAGAACTCTGTTTAGTGTTTGCAGGTAATAGTTGTGTGTGTGTAAACTAAAAGTCTTTGAAAATGTAATAAGTTATTACGAAACGCGTTCAAGTGTCGCGTCAGACTAGAAATAAAAATGAATTTTGGATAACTGATTTTTCAATTACCATCAACAGTGAAAATAAACATAAGAAAGATCGAGAAAATTCGTGTTACAATTATTAATCTTACTTTTTCGGTCATATTTAATAATATATGTCTATAGGAAAGACTGCTTCCAAAATATATATGTATATATATATATATATATATATATATATATATATATATATATATATATATATATATATATATATATATATATATATATATATATACATATATATATATATATATATATACATATATATATATATATATATATATATATATATATATATATATATATATATATATATAGGGAGTACCACCTCTAGCTGGAAGAAGGGGGACCCATAGCCTCGGAGGAAACCACTCATAACGCATTAGAGGGAATGTTATATATATATATATATATATGTCGTACCTAGTAGCCAGAACTCACTTCTCAGCCTACTATTCAAGGCCCGATTTGCCTAATAAGCCAAGTTTTCATGAATTAATAGATTTACTATAATTTTTTTCTTATGAAATGATAAAGCTACCTTTTTCACTATGTTTGAGGTCAATTTTTTTTTATTGGAGTTAAAATTAACGTAGATATATGACCGAACCTAACCAACCCTACCTAACCTAACCTAACCTATATATATAGGTAAGGTTAGGTTAGGTAGCCAAAAAAAGCTAGGTTAGGTTAGGTTAGGTAGATTAGGTAGACGAAAAAACATTAATTCATGAAAACTTGGCTTATTAGGCAAATCGGGCCTTGCATAGTAGGCTGAGAAGTGAGTTCTGGCTACTAGGTACGACATATATATATATATATATATATATATATATATATATATATATATATATATATATATATATATATATATATATATATATATATATATATATATATATATATATATATATATGTACCTAATAGCCAGAATGCACTTCTCGGCCTACTATGCAAGGCCCGATTTGCCTAATAAGCCAAGTTTTCCGGAACTAATATATTTTCTCTAATTTTTTTCTTATGAAATGATAAAGCTACCCATTTCATTATGTATGAGGTCAATTTTTATTTATTGGAGTTAAAATTATATTCATATCACCGTGTTGAGAATTTTATTGGGAGTCCATTGATACCAAAATTAAGGCTGTAGGACAATTGTAGAGGTGATAATAATCCCAAGAGTAAAAACATTTTGTTGCTGTTGAGCGCTCACGGCGACTCATCTTCGTAGTTATTTATTTCATGCTGGTATCTCTATAGCTTTCGTGACTTTTTTTACTGATGTTCTTTTAGAGAATGTTATTGCGAACACGTTGGTACCAAAATGAAATACGTAGCATGAAAACTAAGGTCAGAAAAGTAAAAAGAGTATACACATTTTTGTTTTTACGCTTAAGCGATAAAAACGCCGCGCGCACATACGGTTGGCTGAGTGACCTTCGCCGAGAGCTTTAAAGTGTTAATTATCAGAATTAAAATAGAGTAAATGTGACCCTTCTATCACTTACTGTCATCTGGACAATGTAGGCCAGTAGCGTCAGTGAGGAGGGAGTGGTCAGCCATTATTATTGTACTTAGACCAGAGGCTCACGGGAGCAATTCAGCTCCTGTTAATTTTACTTGGATGAAGTGTTATGGAAACCAAAGGTGTACCATCATCAACACGCTGTCAACAAATACAAGTTAAGTGTTCTGCCGAAACCCATTTATCTATCATTTGTGGCCATTAATGTCATTAGATAGGGGCATTCCGGTTAGAATACGAACTGCCTCTTAATAAAAGGTAATTAAGCCTAGGCCTTTATGGTTCCTTGTACAGTGTTTTCTCTGATATAGCTGTCATATATTAGGATTCTGGCTTTAGCTGGCGCCCTTTTGACAGGTCAAGACGAGGAAGCATGCTTTGTGTACCAGTTACTGGGTGATGGAAGCTACCTCAAAGAGGATAATTTGGTGTCTTCATCCTGGTTATACCTGGTGGACTAAGGCCTGCTGTACAATAAGATAAGGAACCTCTTCAATGTACACTAATGTGTAGTTAATACTGTTGTTTGATTGGCTGCATAAATTTAATATAAACCCCCCCTAATGTTTAGAGGATCGATTTTTTGAGATTATTGCAGAAATACGGTCCACTTATCATCATACAAATTGTTATCGAAGTATATAAATTAACGTAAATATAAATTCATATAAATTAAAGAAATATAAATCTCACAGGTTGGTTCCCACATTATTTGGACCTTCGGAACCGGATTATTTGGTCCTATGAACCCACATTATTTGGTCATCTTCGAGTTGGATGACAGATTATTTGGTCATCTTAGTACCGGATGAACCAGTTAACCAGTGGATTCATTAAATATACTAGTGCAGTGTGATTTATACAAAACCAGCAGTCAAAGACGGCGGCGTTGCCTCGTGCGAGCTCAGGAGCCCCCCTCAGTTCAGTTCAGCCTCATCAGCGGTTTCTGGGTCACCCACAGATATTTGGTGGCGTATTATTTCGTGAAATGACACCGCTAATATTGAAGCCAGCCAAATTAGTGGCTGTGTCTTCGCGAGATTGTTCATGGATTTCGTGGTGTTAAATTTCGCGAGAGATTATCCACGAATTTTGTGGACTTTATTTCGCGAGGTCACTAATAATATTTAATACTTCTTGATAATATTAGAAGTTTTATAGAGGCAATTAAGAGGCTATTATCAATAATTGTGTATATTATTTCTCCAAAATAGAGAATTATTTAATATATTGCCTAGTGTTCACAATATAATATTTACTAATTGCCAACCCACAACAGGGTAGGATATTACCATTGACTAGTTGAACTATATATTGTTCATCCTAGTCCCATTACCATAGTCTAGTTGTACTATATTAAACAACCTAGCACCATTAATGAATGGTGCAGACCCTATTTTGGGTGTAAATTTTATCAACTCGAGTTGAGTTGTGTATATATAATAATTTACTTATGATCATTACACCTTTGAGTGATTAATTAGTGTCTATACCATCCTAGCGTGATATAGAAGAGCTAACCTAAAGGTACTTCCATGACACTGGTTTATCACTAAAATCATTAGTGTGTATGATTGTATATATATAATGTGTATTAATTTTAAGTGCTAACCTCTAGTAGAGGTAGGATTATTGCCTAGTGAGTGCAGAATTTTACCCTAGGCCACCATTAGAGCTTGTTCAGCATTATGAGCAGCCCAAGTACAAGCCCCACAAGGCTTCACCAACTAGCCAGTATGGATAATGCAGGGAGAATGAAAAGAACCCTTGCAGGTCTTAAAGGCCACTTAACAAGACAGATCAAGAAATGTGAAGATTTGTCACAACAATCTCAAGTTGATTATGCTGACCTGGAAAGCTATTATCAAGCAGCTGCAGGTTAATTTGAGAAAATCAAATGCCAAATAGCTCTCCTTGTGGGGACAGATTACTACCATCAATTCATCGGTAGCCCTACTAAATATCAGGGCATAACCATGTTAAATTCTGCAGGAGGTAAATTACTCTCAGGCCCAGTATCAAGCCTGAGGAGACCTATGCCTGCCGATAAACAATACCAATAGAAATCTAAATTTGTCAGCTGATTATATTTCTCCAGTAGCATTATAATATGGAGATTACAGCTGACTATACCAACAGAGGTTGATGTTAGTATCATCATTTAAAGCTGAAGATGAGTTCATTAGGCCTCAGTGGCAAATCAGTGAACAATAGCCTAAACAGCTACAAGTCACTGCGACCAATGTCACTGAACCCACTGCAGTCTCAGAACCATACTTTACTTTAATGATGAGCTATTCAATCTTCTGAATCAATTAACTAAATTAAACCCCAATAAATCTGATGACTGATTTGATACATTTATTATTTAATCAAGATGTATTCCATGGGCCTCTGTGTTTATATATCAGTGAGCAGTTACCTGAACAAACTTCAAGTTATATCTAATGTCACTGATCTCACTGCAGTCCCTGAATCATACTTGACTGTAGTACTTGATCACATTAAGTCTTCTGGGTTAAAAAATATGTAATTAGGCTTGAATTTTAGCCTTTCAAGAGTTAACAGGGAAATGAAATCGCATTAGACTTCCAACCCCTGTAACTCTAGTACGGGACATCCGTCCTGTACGAACAGACGCACAAATGTGTGATTACTAACTACTAACATCAAATTAATCTAATAATTCGAAGGAGGAGTATCGGTGTTCGTCTGTTCTAAATAGGACTTCGACCCGTGAGCAGCCCCCGGGGAATTATGTCGGAAAATCCGACACCATTTAATAATATCATACAGGCAGATAATATTGCTGTGTTGTATAAACAAGTTAACCCATAGAAAATGTAACTTGTAGTGGAATTTCCGTCTATAGAAAACGGGATATCATTACCACATACTATTATAAATTCACCACCTATTATGGTGGGAATTATTCTTAAATACTTTAGTCTTTGGACTTTACCATCATAAAAACATCTCATATAAATTAACTTAATTATCAGAATTAAAATAGAGTAAATGTGACCCTTCTATCACTTACTGTCATCTGGACAATGTAGGCCAGTAGCGTCAGTGAGGAGGGAGTGGTCAGCCATTATTATTGTACTTAGACCAGAGGCTCACGGGAGCAATTCGGCTCCTGTTAATTTTACTTGGACAAAGTGTTATGGAAACCAAAGGTGTAACATCATCAACACGCTGTCAACAAATACAAGTTAAGTGTTCTGCCGAAACCCATTTATCTATCATTTGTGGCCATTAATGTCATTAGATAGGGGCATTCCGGTTAGAATACGAACTGCCTCTTAATAAAAGGTAATTAAACCTAGGTCTTTATGGTTCCTTGTACAGTGTTTTCTCTGATATAGCTGTCATATATTAGGATTCTGGCTTTAGCTAGCGCCCTTTTGACAGGTCAAGATGAGGAAGCATGCTTTGTGTACCAGTTACTGGGTGATGGAAGCTATCTCAAAGAGGATAATTTGGTGTCTACATCCTGGTTATACCTGGTGGACTAAGGCCTGCTGTACAATAAGATAAGGAACCTCTTCAATGTACAAACGAATCTAATTTTATTGTTTAAGGTTAAAAATCTATTTTACTGTTTAAGGTTAAAAGTTTATTTCTTTGTTTAAGGTTTAAAATCAATCATATTGTTTAAGGTTAAAAGTCAATTATATTCTTTAAAGTCAAATAATTATTTTATTGTTTAAGGTTAAAAATGTATTTTATTGTTTAAGGTTAAAAATGTATTTTATTGTTTAAGGTTAAAAATCAATTATATTGTTTAAGGTTAGAAGTCAATAATATTGTTTACGGTTAAAAGTCAATTATATTGTTTAAGGTTAATAATATATTTAATATATGATGTGGGAAATTATTTCCAGGACATTTACTCCCCTTGACGAAGAGTCTTTCATAAGTGTTTTGCAATCTTTTTGAAACTCACTCGTAAGTTCCCCAGCGTTTTGTGAAAGGTCACCCTTGCCAACAACAAACTGCTACTAACCACAGTCGGAATCTCACCATCATAAGAAGGTTATCTACCACAATCCAAACGTCTGCAAGCACCTACTAACTCTAATACACACTCAGTGTGTTACTTGGTACTTCTTTGTACTGATCTGCTCTTAATAACCTCTGAATATGCGATGGGGGAAGACAAGTTCCACATTTATTTCATGTGCAGGAGAGGAGGAAGAAGCTGGGGTATTCACTTTCCTCCACAGAAACTGATCATCCTAGAAATGTCCAATTTCGTCCTCCAAGGACCTAGGCGACGACACTGCATTAACAGAACCATCATGCAGACTCATGTGACTGAATACAAGCTTTGTAACATCTATATAAATAAAAATTGAAATGTTCGTTTGTTCAAAATCGCTAATCTCCGAAAGTTCTTCACCGATTTTCTTGAAATTTTCACACAACGTTTCATTCACATCCGAGCGGGTTTTTATATACATACTATATAGATGTCACGTCTGTGACGGGAAAAAACATATATTTTTTAAAAGCTGTGTTTTTCAAGTGAATCAAATATTCGAAACCTCTTTACCGAATGCTTTGAAATCTTGACACAACATTGAATTCGAATAGGCGATGATTTTTATATACCTAGTATATATATGTGACCGGAAAAAACATATTTTTTTTTTTAAACAACGCCATCTGTAGGACGTATGAGCAACACACACTGTAATCTTCGAAAGTTCTTCACCGATTGGTTTGAAATTTTGACACGACATTCCTTTCAAATACATGTGTGTGTGTTTTGATATATATATTACTTAGATGCCACAATTTTGACGGGTAAAAACATGCATGTTTTGAAAAACAGCACCATCTGTTGCACGTATGAGCAACATACAATATACAAGATATGTTACGATTCAATTTCAATGTTTCTGATTGCATTGATATATTGAATTTTCATAGATTTTGATTTGTTTTCATCTTGATTTACTCATTTTGTGTGACATTGCATTAGAATTGAGCTGTGTTGTTTTCCATACCATTCATTTCGTGGGTATAGCTAATTTGTTTCTTTTTTCATTTTGTTCATTCCGTTGTTTAACTGTTCGTCTTATTTTTCAGTGCTATGGGTGGTGAAATTGAGCTGTGTCGACTGATCGGCGTTTGAATTTAAATATTTCGTTAGTATATTTTATTTTGTTTTGAAAACAAGAAAATGGACAACACGTTTATTTCACAGCTACAAATGTGCAACAAACAGCTATGAATCCACCGGCTACAACAACATTAACTGCTTTATTCATGTTATGTCAAAATGACGCGTTTGCGTCATTTTGACAGACTCTACACCGTGCATTCCAATCAAGATGAATGCTTCTTTCTTCGCAAGCTGTTGGTAAATGACCCCGGGCCAACGTCTTTCCAGCAATTGAGACTTATCAGCGGCGTAACACATGCCCCTTTCCGTAGTGCATGTCAAGCTCTGACTTTATTGAAGAACGACTGACACTGGGATGTATGCATTAATGACACGTCCAACACGTCACATCCAAATCAAATTCGTGCATTGTTTGCAATCATATTGACCACCGGCTCTCCTTTATCTCCAACAGAGTATGGGAGAAACACAAATCGCACATGGCTGAAGATATTGTCCATTTAATATGCAAGGAAAATTCAAATATGAACTTGAATTTCACAGCAGAAATCTACAACGAAGCGTTGATAATGATTAAAGATTTGTGCTTAGAAATCACAAACAAAGTTCTTAATCAATTGGGAATGCCATCACGGAATCGATCTGCTGCTGCTTCATTTAATGTAGAAATGCGTCGTGAACAAAATTACAACACGGGTGATCTGTTACCATAAGTACAATCAAATATTCTTAGGCTAACGCTTGAGCCAAAAGGCATTTACGATCAAATAATTCAAACTGTCAATAATAGGTTTGGAGAAATCTTCTAAGATGTGTCAGGAGAAACTGTAAAACCGTTCTAATTAGATTGATTTTGGCAGCATTTCGATCCCAAAATGGCATAACCTTAGCTCTTGCATCGGCGGAAATAGCTGCGACATTGCTACCAGGAGGAAGAACTGCTACTTCAGCTTTGAAATTGCCATTGAACATGCAATTCATTGAAACTCCCACGTGCAACATTTCCAAAGCATACAGAATGGGAAAGGTATTGCAGAAATTTAAATTTATTTGATTGTTTGGGATGAATGCACAATGGCCCACAAAAAATCGCTTGAAGCTCTTGCTCGATCATTGCAAGATTTGCGTAGAAACATCAGACCATTTGAGAATGCATTAATATTACTTGCAGGAGATTTCATGAAATCATTGCCTGTAATTTCTCGATCGACACCAACAGACGAAATAAATGCTTCCCTGAAATACTCTACTTTGTGGCACCACGTAAATATGTTAAAATTAACTACAAATATGCGTGTTCAACTGCAAAACGACTCATCAGCTGAGATATTCTCACATCAATATCTGGAAATTGGGAACGGAAACGGGGCAGTCACATACAAGTCCGTCAACACTGTGGTGGAAGCAGATGAAGCGGTTAATTATCCAACAGAATTTTTAATTTACTCGATCTGCCAGGAATACCACCACCGCACGAGTTGCAATTAATAATCTGCGTGCCAATTATCATGTTACGAAATATTAACCAGCCAAAGCTTAGTAATGGCACGCGGCTTGCAGTAAAAAAATATTCAGCAACGTCGTAGCAGCAACAATCTTGACAGGACCTTTCAAAGGTGAAGATGTCCTCATTCGTCACATTCCTGTAATTCCAACGGATTTGCCATTTCAATTTAAGAGATTGTAATTCCCAATTCGATTGGCATTTGCAATCACCATCAACAAAACTCAGGGCCAATCTTTAGAATTGTGCGGTTTAGATCTAGACACAGATTGCTTCTCACATGGACAATTATATGTTACGTGTTCTAGAGTCGGCAATCAGACAATTTCTATATCTTCACAGACAGTGGAACAAGAAAAAAATATTGTATACCTTCAAGCATTGTGAAATTAAACATGTTAGAAACGAGCATTTTCTCCTTTCTTTCTTTTCCATTTAACCAGACTGAGCCACAGCAACACGTGGCGAGTACAGCTAGTTAACAATAAATTCTTTCATCCCAACGTCATCCTAAAGGGGAATGACTGGATTTTGTTCTGTCCAAATACTTTGTACTTAATTCATCAAAATTTGAAAAGAAAGATTCGGACAAATCTTCATCCCAGTCACCCTTTAGAGGTTTGCTGATCTTCCGAAATTCTACTCTGGAACTGGCAGGAGAACCTTTGGTCTTATAATTTAAGGATCGTATGAATACACTGGCAGGATTAACAATGAGCTCTTCTGCTTCGAATTCACCTTTGTCACCTTCTGGTTCTGCTGCTTTAATGGGAAATTTCCCACAACCTACTTGCTGAGCTGCAAGATTATTTCCTAAAACCAGACGTTAGGAAGCTATAAATGTATCTGAATTAAGGGTACAGGCTGGACTACACCTCCAATATCCTGGACCAACAAGATTTTCATACATTGATGCGCGGGTTGAGTAAAAACTCAACCCCCGCAACCACAACTATGTGAGTACATTCAACTTTCTCTACATCGGAGAGGACACTTTATGCAATCAACATCCGTGACGAGTCTATTTCTCGAAACATAACTACATGCTTCCAGACATTTTCGTTATTCAAAATATGACCTTGCTTCATGCAGGGTTAAAAAGCAGTTAGCCAGTCTGTCTTAGCTTGAGAAAAATTCAAGGTATTAGATTGTCACCCTTTGTAGAACAAGTAGTGTGTTATGAAGCAACTCTTGGTGTATTCTATTACAATAACACACAACATGTCTCTTTTTACTACAGTGGTCTCAATATATTTCACTGGTCGACCTTCTCATACCAGTTTGAGCTTTATCAACTTTATCTGGGCTCTCCCCCCCCCCAGCTGGAACAGAATCTAGCTTGACTGTAGAAGTAAGTAATTATAAAAAAAGAAGGCACCAAACCGGGAAGGTTATGTAGCACCATCAAATGTGCGGAATAATCAGAGGGCGCTAAATATTACCAAGGACGCCAATACGAGAACAGAAACGCATAAGGCGAATGATATCAAAAGTATCCGAGTCACTAAGAATACTATCGAGAGACAAGCAACCGCAGGGAACGGTCCGAAAACAAGACACATGCTCGTCCCAGAAGTCAGGACATTTAACAAGGATATGCATGCCCGTAAGAGGGACAATGCAATTAGGACAATAAGGAGCAGGGCGGCGCTCCATCAAGTGACCATGAGTTAAGCGAGTATGGCAGATAGGCAACCTCGCCAGAGCCGAATAGCCTTCCCGGTTTGGTGCCTTCTAATGATAATTACTTACTTCCCATCGCAGGTTACGGTGGTAGGAGGACGGCCACGAGGACACACAACCTTTAAGAGAAAGCAGTTTGTTACCAGTAACAGACGACCAACAAGCCTGCCAACGGGTAAGGATGGAGGAATGGATAACTGGGTAAAAGTCGGAAAATGGAATACCTTTACGAGAGATGGGACAAGACCGGACAGCTTCCTTGGCGGCAGCATCCGCACGCTCATTTAAAGACACACCAATATGGCTGGGAACACAACAAAACTCAACTGACTTAAATTTACTGTGAACAAGAAACAGCCAATGCTGGATCTCGACAACTACTGGATGAACCGGATTAAAGGACCTGAGAGCCATGAGGGCACTACGAGAGTCAACAACAACTACAAAGGAAGACTGACAACGAGAAAGCAGGAGACGAAGAGCATAGAGAATAGCATAAAGCTCCGCCGTGAGGATGCTAGTCTCCGGAGGTAAGCGACACATTTAAGTGCGATTAGGAAAAACAACAGAATAGCCAACACCGTCCGCTGACTTAGACCCATCGGTGAAGACAGAAACAGAGCGTGAGTGAGAAGAAAAGTGCTCAAGGAAAAGGCGTTTTAGAACCGAAAGAGGGGTAAAAGCTTTAGTGATGTGGGTCAAGGATGTATAAAACTGTGGAAGGGGGACTCTCCACGGGGGCAAAGAAGGAATAACACGAGGAGAAACATTAGAAATATGAACGGAAAGAGAATCCTGTAAGCGAGATAACCGGCCAGAAAGAGGGAGGTGGTGAAAAGGAACAGGAACCGCAAGAGGGGTAAAAGTTAAAGCACGACAGAGGCGAGAGGAAGGATGTTGTTAGAACCGCGCAAGATAGCGAAAACTGTAGCGATCACGGCGGTCCTGGAGAGACAGGAAGCCAGTGTCAACATACAAGATAAGGACAAGAGTCGAACGAAAGGCACCAGAACTGAGGCGCAACCCAGTATGGTGCAAAGCATCAAGATGGCGAAGAGTAGAAGGAGAAGCAGACGAGTAAGCAGGGCAACCATAATCGAGCTTAGACAGGACGAGAGATGAATGTAAAGCAAGGAGAGTGCACCTATCCATTCCCCAAGAAGTACGGGAAAATACCCGAAGGAGGGTAAGGGCCTTAGAGCACTCAACACGGAGGTAAGAGATACGGGGAGACCAAGACAAACGAGTGTCAAGGAATAACCCCAAAAACTTTGCGGCATCTTTGAACTCAAGGGGATGACCATAAAATGTCAAAGAAGGACGAAGAACAACCCGTTTCTGAGTAAAAGTTATGGCACAAGTTTTAGTAGTAGAGAACTTGAAGCCATGATCGGTGGCCCAAGACGACACGGCATCAATCGCAAGTTGAAGCCGGCGCTGAAGGAGAGGCGAATCATCAACCTGACAGCAAAGGGTAAGATCATCGACATAGAGAGCGGAGAAGACACCTGAAGGAAGAGAGGAAAGAAGACCATTGAGGGCAACCAGAAAAAGAGTAGTGCTCAGAACAATACCCTGGGGCACACCTTCATATTGCTAAAAAGAGGCAGAGAGAGCGATACCAAGCCGCACCCGAAAGGAACGACGAGAGAGGAAGCTGCAAAGAAAGAGAGGGAGATGACCACGAAGGCCAAAAGAATGAAGCTGGGATATTATATGATAACGCCATGTGGTGTCATAAGCCTTTTCCAGGTCAAAAAGGACGGCAACAACGGAGGTCTTCGCAGCAAAAACAGTACGAATATAGACCTCCAAGTTCACCAGGACATCTGTCGTGCTGCTGCACTTGCGGAAACCAAATTGAGAAGGGGAGAGGAGGTGATGGTGTTCTAGGAACCACATCAGACGAACATTAACCATACGTTCAAAGAGTTTGCAGACACAACTTGTGAGGGCAATAGGGCGAAAGTCCTTAGGGAATGTTCCCAGAGACCCCGGTTTGTAAACATTGAGGATAACGGCATCGAGCCAGTCCTCAGGGACTGACGACGACTCCCAGATCCGATTATACAGACTCAGTAAATACTGAGACGTGCACGGAGGGAGATGGCGAAGCATCTCATAATGCATGCCATCGGAGCCCGCTGCTGTAGAACCGCAGAGGGCCAGGGCAGAACGAAGTTCAGAGAGAGAGAAGGGATCGTTATAGGGAAGGCGAAGACGAGTGGAGAAATCGAAAGGACGAAATTCAAGGACAGGTTTACGAACAAGGAAAGATTGGGGAAGATGAAGACCAGAGCTAACAGAAGAAAAGTGGGAACCCAGTTCAGTAGCGACCTGCAACAGGTCCGCCACAAGAGTACCACAGAGGTGAAGGACCGGTGAAACATCGGGAACGAACTTACCCGCTATCTTGCGGATACGCTTCCAGATCTGAGGCAGAGGAGTTTCGGACGTAATGATGGAGACATAAGATGCCCAACATTCATGTTTAGCCGTACGGATGGGCTTACGGGCCACCACGCTCGTTTTCCGAAAAAAAGAAAAGAATCGGCTTTCTGCCGACGACGGTGTCTCTTTCACCCTGCACGCTTACAGCGGACAGCCCCAGCACAGTCTGCATTCCACCAGGGAACGCACTTCGGTGGACACCGAGAGGAAAAGCGAGGAATAGAGCGGAGGGCAGCGTCGAAAACAGTGTCATGAAAAAGGAGGAGAGAGCGAGGGAGAGGTAGAGGGGAGAGGTCAGAGAGAGCAGCACTTAGGGTAAATAGGTTCCACTCTGCTTTAGCAAACTGCCACCTAGGGAAGGAGAGGGGAGGGCGGAAAGAGAAAAAGGAAACAAGGATGGGGAAATGGTCACTGCCATGGAGGTCATCAAGAACTTTCCACGAGAAATCTAAGTAAAGAGAAAATGAGCAAAGAGAAAGATCAAGACAGGAAAGGGTGCAAGTCCGAGAGTCCAAATGCGTGGGCTCACCAGAATTCAGAAGAGACAGGGAAGAAGAAAGGGTAAACGGCTCAAGAAGGCGACCTCAGGTGTTCGTCAAAACGTCACCCCAAAGGGAATGAAGACAATTGAAATCACCCAGCAGGAGCACAGGCTCCGGCAAGGAGTCCAATAGGTGTTTCAGATCAGGAAGAGAAAGCGGGACACTCGGGGGGAGATAAATGGAACAAACTCTGTACCATTTCCCCACAAAGATACGAGCAGCAGAACAATAGAGAGGCGAAGGCAAAAGTAAGGGGACAAAGGGAACATCAGAGCGAATCAAGAGAGCAGAAGAATTAGGAGCTCCAGCAGCAGCTGGGGGGGGGGAGAAAAAGGAATAGCCATGAAAGCGACCAGGAGGAGCATCAAGCATCGGCTCCTGGAGACAGACACAATGGGGTGAAAACCACGAAATCAGAAGTTGGAGTTCGAAGAAATTGGCGTAATAACCTCGAACATTCCATTGAAGAATAGACATCGACGAGAAGAGAAAGGACAACAACAGAGAACAAAGAAGAAACAAAAGCGAAAGAGCAACATAGCACGTTAAAGAAGATCAGGGTCAGCAAAGTCAGGGTTAGGGGGCATGGGTAAACTGAGCAAAGACGGAGGGAAGGAAACGGAAGAACAGACCATAGGAGGGCGGGCGGGGTCCGGAGGAGGAGCAGGAAGAAGAGGAGACAACGGAGAGGAGCAGTCAAGGACAGCAGCAGGAAGAGGGGAAGTAGAAAGAGGGGAGCGTACCTCAGCAAGGGCAGCAACTGAGAGGGAAGGGGGGCCAAAGAAACCTCCATAGCAGGAACAGGTGGCGCAACCACCGGAATGGGAGAGGAAGGAGCAATAGTCAGTAGTAGGGGCTGAGGAAGAAAGCAAAGCCTTCTTACCTGCGTGAGAGGAGGAAGGAGAGGAGCCAGGCTTATGCTTCTGACTTAAAGAGACCAGTGTCCCAGCAACTACGTACCGGGCAACAGATACCAGCGTCTCAACAGGAGAAGCTGAACGAGAGCACACACGACGGCCGTTAGGAGAGCGATGGACATCAGCTCGAACCAACAGGAGGCAGGGAGAGGCAAGAGATGGAGAAGGATGGGAAGGAGGATTGGAGGGAGACGAGGAAGAAGACACAGGAGACACGATTGACCGGGTAGAAAGAAGGGAAACCCCAGACAGAGAACCAGGAGGGGGACCCTCCGGGACAGAACTCAAAGGAACAGAGGAGGGGGCAGTGGGCGTATTAGGGTCCAAGGCCTGGAAACGGGTGAGAGTCTGAGAAAGGTGGGAAGGACGAGGAGAGGAAGAGTGCAACACGCGAGCATTAGAAACGTTAGCATAAGGCGGGAGCCGGTGAACCTGGCGCCTTGCTTCAGGAAAAGATAAACGCTCCCGGTGCTTCAAGTTGAGGACGGCTACCTCAAGCTTGTAATGTATACACACACGGGAGAAGGTAGGATGGGCCTCACCACAGTTGAGGCAGCGAGCCTGGGCAGAAGTGCACTCCGACTTAGAGTGACCTTCGACCCCACACAAAGGACAGAGAGAGACAGTTCCAGAGCAGCGGAGGGCACCATGCCCAAACCTCCAGCACTTGTTACAGAGCCTAGGAGAAGGAATGTACTCCTGGACAGAGAACCTGGCACCAGAAAGAATGACAGAGGGTGGAAGGGTCCTACCATCAAAGGTAACCTTCACAACCCTAAGGGGCAGACGGCGATGACCACGAGGGGGGCGAGTAAATGTATCCACCTGGAGTACAGAATGACCCTGGGCCTCGAGGATATGCTTGATATCCTTGTGGCAGTCCTTGAGATCCCTAACACCGGTCGCAACATGGTGCAGGAGGAGAACAGTGCCAACACTGGCATTCAATCAGGCGTTCTTCGAGACCCGAACAGGGGTCTCGCCAAGGCAGGATAAGGCGGCCAAGCGGGTGGCCGCATCCTGAGAAGGAGCAGCAACGACACGGGTACCAAGACGAGTGGGGTTGAAGGTGATAGAGGCATCCACGGAATCGACAAGATGCCTATGAAGGGAAAAATCATCAGGAGGAGTTGAATCCAAAGGTAGGAGGTCAAAGTATTTAGTCCACGTATCAGGACCAAACAAATCATGGAACGAAGTAGGATGGGAACGGAGCATACGAGAGCGGCCATGGCGGGGACGGCGATGAGAACCCTTAGAGAGAGACGGTGTGGGATATTTGGGCTTGATTCTGTTTAATTAATAATTAATGTAGCAAAATTAAATTACGAAGGACCACCCGCTTTTATTGTAAAGAGGGAAACTGAGAATTTAGATCATTGGATAAAATTCTAGTGAAAACCAGTGACTATGGATATAACTAGAAAGCATGATCATAAGAATAATTAATGGGCTGTATTATTAAGGAAACAAACCTCAAACACCTACATTGGGGGGTTATTACTGGAGGTAAGTACGTCCAGGAATCAGTGTGGTTCGTTCACTAATTCAATTAATAATAATCTAATCCTATAAATAATGCTGAATATAATATCATTCACATAAAGAAAAACATGCATATGAGCATAATAATGAGTTACAGTAAATCACACATTAATATCAAACATTCTGAATAAATCAAATTGCAAGGAAATGAAAAAAAAGAAATAAGCCTTAGCTTGAAGCAGATTCTTTTAGATAACCATAGTAGTCCTCTTAATTCTCCAGATTCGGTACACTGACGAGTGGTACGGGTTAACATGGAGGAGGCAGCCGGAGGAATTCTTCTCTCGGGCTGCAAGATAAATAACTACTAGTAGCAATTGATTTAACTACTCAATTTATATTCAAAAATATTAATATCTACAGATGGAATTCTAATCACCTGTTATTAGGTGTTATCCCGCTGCGTAACGAACAATCACCCTGCTTTTAACAGACCTGTAAATGATGCATCAAATAAAGGAATACTTAGCTGTGGGCACTGTATAAGTATTAAGATTGCCGTAATTGCGCATCCCAGGCTCCGGTGAACGTATCCTGGATAGTGATGCGTTTCAAGCTGGCTGATCACGTGTCGTCAGGAACCAAGTCAAGGGGTCCCTCATTTAACACCAGCACTAGTTGAAGATATTATCTGCAAGGTCATTCACGCCTCACAGTGGCGGCTTTCATCTGAGGATGGATCACACCTGTCCTATTTGCTGGACAATGGCGTCTTTTGTGAGTACGGTAAGCGCAGCTTTGCCTCCTTTCGGCTCTGCACGTGTCCGCGTACTGAGGGGGATGGCGTCCCTCCAACCCACGCCGAGTCGACGTTCATAACACAAATTATTGTCTCGAACATTAATATTTCTCGCATTTGCGCTTGAAACGTTAAAGACTGGACGGGTTTATTATTTAGAGGAACAAAATATTATTATTTACCAATTTAAAAATAGTAAATATATAAGGGAGAGGAATTAATGTCTCCCCATGGCATTCATTGATGACGTTAACTCTATCGCGAGGTAGACGCTATGATTCTAACGCTCTATTCGGCTTTTAGTTAGAGAACAATTCGTCTGCAATCAGTTGTCATACAGAATGCTTTAATTATGGAGAATCGTATTTAATTCTCACACAAATTGGATATAATGTGTTTACTGTAAGGAAATCTGACGCAATACTGGCGTCAGGTGACGTGAGAATTCTAGCCTAATGCACAGATGAATTATTAGTACATGAGAATTCTACGAGTTGTTAATTTTACTTACTACAATATTTAGTATGGTTAGTAATAAGTAATGAGAATACAACAATGCTGTATTTGATGTTGGAAATATCCAACATAACTCCGGGGGGCGGATCTAGGGTCGCAGTGTACTGTGTTGTACTGACCTATCCCGAAGTGATATTAAGATTAATACATTATTATGTTAATACGTTAGAATGTTAGTACACACATAACGAACGTCCCGGATTTATGAAGGACTTACAAGAATTTGAGTCTTGCTATTTACAAGTCAACTGAAACATGTTGTTTGTAGCCTACACAATATTTATAAAATTCAACTCTCCCAATTTAAACTAACAGAATCTACGGTGATGCGATATCCTGGGTCATAGTGACGTGTAATGTTTCGTTACGTGATATCACATCGTAGCATCATCACAGTTTTCTCAGTGGGAAGTGAAGGAAATTACTCTTGTTCAGAGTTGTAATAGGCTTGCAGTTTCCCTTAGTGGAAACATTTATTAAATATTGAAACATTAAATGATTAAGTTATCGGTAATCAGGAACACTCTAAAGCTCACAATAAACTCAACAACTAGGGTCGCAGTGACATGTAATGGTGTATTACGTAGCTGCTTAATCGTAGGTAAACTCAGAATAAGTTCCTAAGAACTGATAACACTATTGTATGATTATACAGTAAAGTATTATTAGTCATTTAAGATCAAGGAGACTATGACACTACAGTAAGGTCACTGTCTAGGGTCGCTGTGACTTGTAACTATTGAGTTACTAGACAATAACATCACGCAGCATCACGATCACCCCAAATTCAAATGAGGAAATTGAATTTAATGTGCACTGCCGTGCAGTAGTCATGCTGACTGATGGTACAACTAATTTGCTAACTAGCTAAATAATAGAAAAGTAGAAAACTGAAAAAGTTTATTCATTAAGATCAAGGAAAATTCTGAGTCGACAGTGAGATTAGTAGCCTAGTCATTCTGACTTATGAGCTAATTAAATGGCAGCTCATAGGCTTGACACTGTAAACTTGTAATACGAAATCACCTTTACATGAATTTGAGTTTATTAAATCAGTCTCTATAAGTATAGTCAACTGTAATTAATGGTGAGTACAGATTAGGCTAGTACTCAGTTGACACTAACTAAAGTCCCAAAATCTACCTAAATAAATGGTTTGAATTTCTAACCTACCTAAGTAAGGGACTAAGCTAATTGTGAGCAAAAATGTACTTGAATTAACATTGTGAGCAGTATTGAGCTCATTAACTGGTCGAGCTATATTGAACTCGTGAACATGGTGAGCTACAGTGAGCTCGTTAGCAGTGCTAACAGGGTGAGTTACAGTGAACTCGTCAACAGTGTTGACAGGGTGAGCTCGTTAGCAGTGCTAACAGGGTGAGTTGCAGTGAACTCGTCAACAGTGTTGACAGGGTGAGCTCGTTAGCAGTGCTAACAGGGTGAGTTGCAGTGAACTCGTCAACAGTGTTGACAGGGTGAGCTCGTTAGCAGTGCTAACAGGGTGAGTTGCAGTGAACTCGTCAATAGTGTTGAGAGGGTGAGCTACATTGAGCTCGTTAGCAGTGCTAACAGGGTGAGTTGCAGTGAACTCGTCAACAGTGTTGACAGGGTGAGCTCGTTAACAGTTAACAGGGTGAGTTCAGTGAACTCGTCAACAGTGTTGACAGGGTGAGCTACAGTGAGCTCGTTAGCAGTGCTAACAGGGTGAGCTGCAGTGAGCTCGTTAACAGTTAACAGGGTGAGTTCAGTGAACTCGAATTAACGAGGTGGAGTTTTGTCATTCAATTATCATGGCGAGCAATATTAAGCTCGTACACATGGTGAACAAGCACTCATATTATTACGTTAATTCTAAGGTGAGCTATATTAAGCTCAGGAAGCATGTTAATTAACAATGCTAATGTTTAACGATAATGCATTAAACATATTAGTTCTCTGAAAATTCACTTACATATTAGTAAGTTTGCAAGTTTGTTCGTGCTGCGCTCCTACACTAAATAAGCAGAAACGAAAGAAAAAACAACTCAAACAATTAATGCAAGTATTTATCACTAACTGTTAGTGCAGAAAACATGGTATTAAGAAGATTTTCTTGGCAAACCTTTAAGCGCAAGTATAGTGGACCAGTGGTCCTAATGAATTTGTAATTAAATTCAGGAAATGCCAGTGGCATTAAGTGCTAGATTCTCTAGCCTAACATTATTAATTACCTAGGGAGTACTAGATTCTCTAGCCCAACATTACAATTTAACTAGGAAGACTGAGTGTGGTCAATTACTACTTGTCGAGAATAATTCTAGGTCTGCAGTGAATTCAATGGCTTGGTCGCTGTGACTTGTACTTGTTTGAGTACGGACCATTGGTTATCACTGAGAGCTATGAAACATCTCGGCGAGTATCAATTGCACTACATTCAATCTGAGTTTATTACTCAGCTGTGTTTCTCCCTTTAGCTTGTTGCTGGAGATTTTATTTACTGCTGACTAATTTATTATTATTGGCAGGTTTAGGCTTGTTCACATTCAGAACTTTACCAGTAAGTAAGTAGCCTCCTGCAGATTGGAGCATATTCATGCCCAATCGTTTAACATGTCCAGTTATGAACTGGTAATAGTAGTCGGCTCCTACTAGTACATCTACATTGTTAAGGCGGTCAGACATTAATTTGTTGTCAGCCAAATTAATTTCACGTTCCTGCAGGAAGTGGGCTGTGTACCCCAGACCCTTAATATTTAAGTCTAAAGGTATTTGATCTACAACAATGGCTCTGACAGCCTTGGCATGACTACCTAGTCGTACAAGCGGTTGAACTACTGAGTATTCATGGGTTCCTCGATTTATCATGAACCCTGACAAGTTTAATTTTACCTGTCCTATTGGTTGTAAATTAAGTGCCTCTGCTGCCCTTTGAGTAATGAAAGTTCTCTGGGAACCTTGATCAAATAGTCCATGTATGGTAATCTTGGCTCCTCTGTTTTTCACTTGAAGTTGGGCAGTAGGTAAAGCAGCATCCACTTGAGATGCTTGTGAAGTTACGCTGTACACATCTCGCACCTTGCAGCACTGTACTGGTGTAGATTCTCTACGTCCTATTCTAGGATTGACATAATTAGTCCTAACTAATTTGCACAGTGCAGCATGATGCTTGCCCCTTCTACACCTATTGCAGGTGTTCAGTGGGGTGTCACAGCTGTTAACATTATGTGGTTTGAGACACCTAGTACATTTCTGTAACTGTTTGAGTCGTCTGACTCTTGTGTCTCTATTAGGATAATTAGTACATTTGTACAGAGAATGGTTTTGATTGCAAAACAAGCACATTCCCCATCCTACAGATCGTTTAGGGGTTACCGGTTTAGGTAAAACAGTATTTGCAGGTTGTGATGGTTTTGCTGCTTGCATTTGCTTGTTATTTATTCTCTTGTGAGTACTTGGTATACTCTGGGGAACCATTAACAGGCTCTTGGGAGTGCTCTTTGGACTATTAGGTCTCTTAGGAGCACCTATGGAATCATTAGCAGTGCTCTTTGGACTATTAGGTCTCTTAAGAGCACCTGTGGGACTCTTAGGCCTCACTGATGAATCAGTATTTGACTGATTGTTGTTACATGGGTTATTAGCACCTTTGTTACCTAGTGACAGTGTCACTTTAGGAGTTTCAGGCAAGGAAACTGATGTAGGTACAGTTTTGGTGCATTCAGATTTAGCATTAATTGCTTGGTCTGCTGTATGATTGCTCATATTACGCAAACCTGTAAATATATCCTGCATTGACAGGGTATTACCATTCTGGCATACATATAATTTATTAAGTGTGTCACCAGACAATTTTCTTTGGATGATAATTTTAGTCATCCATACAGAAGTTGGGTGATCCACCTCTTTACTGAAAGAATTTATCAGTGACTCAAGCTGAAAACTAAAGTCTTGTAAAGAGTCAACTGATTGCTCTGGTGAAGATAAATTTAATAATTGGTGCACAAGGTTTATAATAGTCTTCTCATTGTTAGCACTTACTTTAGAAGGCTGTTGGGAGCAATTGTGACCATTACTTGTGTTGCTTAAGGCTTCTTGCTTAGCTTCAGTTTTGATTACAGCTTCGACTGCTGCTGCAGCATTAGCTTTATCATTTTCTGGTTCAGATTCACTGATCATTGCAGCTTCACTTGTTTCATCTGCAGCTTCACTTGTTTCTCTGGGTTCTGGCGATAAGCTACTTAATTCAGTAGCATTATGTATTGAACTTATAGAATCCAGGGAACATTGAGAAGAGTGGTCTGAAATTTGATCAGACTCTGTAAACAAATCATCACATGAAGCTGTATTAGATGAGAGGTTAGAAAATGAAGGTTGATCTTCAGTTGTTGATCCTGTATAGTGATCAGCATTGATTAGAGGATTCTCCTCGTCTTGATTTAGCTCAAGTATTTCATCTGAACTGAGTGTTAACTTGGATACAGGTCTATTAATGATCTGATCCACCCACTCGGGAATATATTGTCTCGCAAGCACCTCCTTATATCGGTCTAAACTGGTTTGAACAGAATGTTTATAGTTATCGAGATCAGATTCTGTTAGACGTAAGTGGTCTGAGACAGTATGACCGACTTGGAGTAAATTCCTGTGGGACTCGATTACAGTCTTGATATAGTCATATTTTTGGATGGCGATCCTTATGGAACTTGCTAGTCTATAGACGTCACCTGGGTCAGTTTCGACACAGAAATGACATTTCATAAGCAGTTTTCCTAAGGGACGTTGAAGAGCTGTCAAGAATCTTGCATTCCTTTCTAAAGGATTCATTCTTGCGGTAAGTTGAGCCTGATAGGGCTTATATAGCTAGTGGTATAGCTATAGTCTGCTCCTTGATGAAGAGCAGGTATAATTATTGACAGCCTGATAGGGCTTATGTAGCTAGTGGTATAGCTATAGTATCTGCCCCTTGATGTAGAGCAGGTATAAGTATTGACAGCCTAATATTTCTTGAGGCTGGTTGTAATTTACCTCATTTAGAGGTTAGCTACCTACCTAATAATAAGCAACTAAGATTTGAGTGGTACCTTGGTCTCTCTACAGGTGTTCCTCAGCTTAGCTCTTCTAAATCAGCCTCGGATGGGTAGTAGACTTACAGTAACACTCAAAGACATACATAGAAATATGCAATAAAATAATTACACAATAAATGGTTAATCCCACCCTTGATAGGGTCAGCACAAAAGAATAATATGTGTGTCACTAACTAGCTCAAGCCTAGTCGTGAGAATTTATACTTGAGAAACTACAACTATATTTAGTCTGTGCTTGTGCCAAATTCAACACAATCACAGCCTAAATTGCTACCTAACAAAGGTTGGCAAAGATTATATTATGGTGCAGTAATGTGCAAATAATTGTGCTGTGTTTTTGGGTTTTTGTATTTTATATAATATACACTTGTGTAATTATGTGTATAAGAAATTAAATGAACACAAAAGAATTAATTGTGTTTGGCAAGTATTCTACTGCCGTAAATATTATCTAACTCCTGAATGTACTCCTAATTGTGGAATAAAATATTATCAGGGTTAGTAATGATTAACTAGTATGAGATCAGTAATTTATATTAGTATACTGGATCCCTAAATGTTAATGATCCACTGACTTGAGTGAATCAGTAATTATAACATGGATTCAGGCTATAATGGACGGTCTGCTGACAGCCATATATTGAAACATTGGTATAGCCTAAATGGTTAGCACTTAATTGGTGTTAGTGATTAATATAAGGTTATGAGCTGTTGCTCTTGGTGACCTAAAGATTCTACTTCAGTATGAAGTGTAGGTCTAAATGTTGTGGGTAATTGGTTATGACCCACTAAAGCTATGTATAAGGTAGCTGTTAGTGTGATCTAGGCTAACTGGTGTGTTACACTGTTAGTTGACACAATTAATTAAATAGTTAGTCTAGCTTCTATCACACAAGGATTAGTTATTAATGGTTAATATTTTAATTATAAATTTAATGCCTATCCGGTTCGAAGGACCATAATGTGGGATATTTGGGCATGATTCTGTTTAATTAATAATTAATGTAGCAAAATTCAATTACGAAGGACCACCCGCTTTTATAGTAAAGAGGGAAACTGAGAATTTAGATCATTGGATAAAATTCTAGAGAAAACCAGTGACTATTGTGACGGTAACGCGTTGGTGTTCGGCTGTTTAAGGCTAGGGGTATGGCCTCGTCACATAGTTATAAAAAAAAATAGAAAAAACTGGAACTTCGTCTGTGGTAAGGTAAGGAGAAGACACACAAAACACAAGTAAACTTTAACAATGAAATTTTAATTACGTTAAATAAATCAAAACATGAAAATAATGCACAAACAAATTCTTATAATAAAATCAATGAATCAAAATAATAAGAATACTTAAATGACACAATGAAAAGTTACGTTAAGTCAAAATAACAAGAAGTGCAACAAAAGTTTAGTGGGAGGTGCTGGAATATTGGCTTAAAGCCACCACCTCTCTCAGTACACGCTAACGTCTAGCTGGGAGGAGTGCTGGCTACGAAAGCACGGAACATTCTGAGGACTGATGTTGGGGCGACCCCAGACATCAGGTAGTATTGGGGGCGAGTGCAGGTGCAGCCAGACCGGCGACCAATCAGCGGAGCCGTAGCGATCAACGGGTAGTTTGGTGGTTGGAGTTCGAACAGGTGGCTGGTTGCATACGTTTCTGCTCACCCTGGCAAGCCTTGCTGGTGCTGGTGTTGTTGTCGTTGTTGGACATTTCTTCCATAGTCTTTTTATATAATTGTGAAGACGTAATTTTGGAGGGAAGAGCAGGCTCAATCTCTTGAAGGAGATTATCGTCACACTATGGATATAACTAGAAAGCATGATCATAAGAATAATTAATGGGCTGTATTATTAAGGAAACAAACCTCAAACACCTACATTGGGGGGTTATTACTGGAGGTAAGTACGTCCAGGAATCAGTGTGGTTCGTTCACTAATTCAATTAATAATAATCTAATCCTATAAATAATGCTGAATATAATATCATTCACATAAAGAAAAACATGAATATGAGCATAATAATGAGTTACAGTAAATCACACATTAATATCAAACATTCTGAATAAATCAAATTGCAAGGAAATGAAAAAAAAGAAATAAGCCTTAGCTTGAAGCAGATTCTTTTAGATAACCATAGTAGTCCTCTTAATTCTCCAGATTCGGTACACTGACGAGTGGTATGGGTTAACATGGAGGAGGCAGCCGGAGGAATTCTTCTCTCGGGCTGCAAGATAAATAACTACTAGTAGCAATTGATTTAACTACTCAATTCATATTCAAAAATATTAATATCTACAGATGGAATTCTAATCACCTGTTATTAGGTGTTATCCCGCTGCGTAACGAACAATCACCCTGCTTTTAACAGACCTGTAAATGATGCATCAAATAAAGGAATACTTAGCTGTGGGCACTGTATAAGTATTAAGATTGCCGTAATTGCGCATCCCAGGCTCCGGTGAACCTATCCTGGATAGTGATGCGTTTCAAGCTGGCTGATCACGTGTCGTCAGGAACCAAGTCAAGGGGTCCCTCATTTAACACCAGCACTAGTTGAAGATATTATCTGCAAGGTCATTCACGCCTCACAGTGGCGGCTTTCATCTGAGGATGGATCACACCAGTCCTATTTGCTGGACAATGGCGTCTTTTATGAGTACGGTAAGCGCAGCTTTGCCTCCTTTCGGCTCTGCACGTGTCCGCGTACTGAGGGGGATGGCGTCCCTCCAACCCACACCGAGTTGACGTTCATAACACAAATTATTGTCTCGAACATTAATATTTCTCGCATTTGCGCTTGAAACGTTAAAGACTGGACGGGTTTATTATTTAGAGGAACAAAATATTATTATTTACCAATTTAAGAATAGTAAATATATAAGGGAGAGGAATTAATGTCTCCCCATGGCATTCATTGATGACGTTAACTCTATCGCGAGGTAGACGCTTTGATTCTAACGCTCTATTCGGCTTTTAGTTAGAGAACAATTCGTCTGCAATCAGTTGTCATACAGAATGCTTTAATTATGGAGAATCGTATTTAATTCTCACACAAATTGGATATAATGTGTTTACTGTAAGGAAATCTGACGCAATACTGGCGTCAGGTGACGTGAGAATTCTAGCCTAATGCACAGATGAATTATTAGTACATGAGAATTCTACGAGTTGTTAATTTTACTTACTACAATATTTAGTATGGTTAGTAATAAGTAATGAGAATACAACAATGCTGTATTCGATGTTGGAAATATCCAACAGACGGGTCAAAAGGTGCAGTAGTCACAAAGGATGGAGCCGTGCAAGGGGACGAGACAGTCACCACAGCAGGCTTGGGGTCGACCCAACCACAGAGGAGGGAGGGGAGCAGGGAGGAAGAGTCCGGTCTGGGCCTTAACCGGGTCCTGTAGCGGGGGCTACAGATCCCGGTCTTCCAGGACGGTCTGACTCAGGGGCCTGGTCGCCCACCCCATGAGCCTTGGGAATAGAAGGCAAGTCGTTATCCATACAGCAAACCAAACAAAAGAGATGGTTCCTGGAACCAAGGGATACCACCTACCAGGGCAGCCAGGGAGGCCGAGCGCGGGCCAGTGCAGGAAGGGTGCGTCGTCCCCAGCGGTGCTCCCCCTTTTCAACAGGGGAGTCCTACTACATCGTTCATTCTCCCACACTGGTGCTAAGACCACAGTCCCCCTATCGCCCCAGCATGGACACCCAACATCCACTCAGGTCGGCCTCTCACAGGCGACCCCTCCAGCAGGCGGTCCGATGGCTCACAAGGCCCCTACATGGTGCCCTTCAGAACGTACACCACCCAAAGAGGGGGCAGGAGAAGGGGCACAGGCAACCCACACCGGTCCCAGGGAGGTGTACGTGAGCCCCTCACCACGGCAAGGAGGCACCATGGAGGGGACACTGTTGAAAATAGGCAGAGAGAGTGGCACCAAGCCTGACTCGAAAGGTACGACGAGAAAGAAAGCTTTGAAGGAAGAGAGGGAGATTACCAAGAAAGCCAAAAGAACTAAGTTGGGACAGAATATGGTATCTCCAAGTCATGTCATAAGCCTTTTCCAGGTCAAAAAGGACAGCAACAACGGAGGTCTTCGCAGCAAAAGCAGTACGAATATGGACCTCCAAGTTCACCAGGACATCAGTCGTGCTGCGGCACTTGCGAAAACCAAATTGAGAAGGAGAGAGGTAGTGATGGTGTTCGAAGAACCACATCAGACGGACATTTACCTTACGCTCAAACAGCTTGCAAACACAAACTTTCAGACAACGCCATCCGAAGGGACCTGGAAGGAACTACGGCAGAAGGTAATGAACATCCTAAGACCACAGGCCCAGACCCAGGGGCAACAACTAGCTACACCCCGCTCAGTCTTACGGCCGCTCCCTGACGACGTGATTGGTACAAGCCAACAAACCCAGGTACAGTCTTTAGCCCCACCTAAAAACCCGGGGCAGCAGTCTACACAGCCTGGCAGAACGACATCTCAATCCCAGACTCAGGTAGCTCAACCCCAACTACAGACAAAAGTTACTCAACCCCAAGTACAAACCGAGGTGGCAGCCCAGGCTCCCCAGCAGCCTCCACCCTGGCCTTATGCTCAACCCCCAGCAGGGTTCCTACCCTATGCCCACAACCCCTACTTTCAACCCTATGCCCAACAACCCGGGCCATACTCTAACCAGAATTTTCAAGGTCCGCCCAGACCCCCCCCCCCACAGGGGCAGACCTGGTAGGGGCAAACCTGGGAGGGGCATGGGTAGGGGTAGGAACTGAGTGTCCACATAGGGCGCCGGAAACGGCACCGGGTGGAACTATGGAGGAGGGCAAAACGAGACCTCAAACGGGCAAAATCCCTAAAAAAAAAAAAAAAAAAAAAAAAAAAAAAAAAAAAAAAAAAAAAAAAAAAAAAAAAAATCGGTGGTATCTGAGGTCCCTCTGAGCACCATAGAGAGGGACCTCTTGAGTAGGGGCCTGTCCTTTGTGATTGGGCCCCCTACAGAACCCAAACGAGTACAGGCAGTAGAGGAAACCCTCTCACACCTAGAGACACAGATTAACAGGGCATGGAGCAAACTCAGGTCAGGGCCACAACCCCACCAAGAAAGGAAACAACAACCCGAGAGATCGTTTTCAATGAAATACCCGAATCCTGCCTCAGTTCAAGGAAACACCACTTTCAATTTAAATGGACTTCACCCACAAATCCAGGCAACCCTGGAATCCTTAAAACACAGGTAAAGCAGAGAACCCGTGGTAACCTTACAAAAACACACAGGGAGGCGCTACGCACCCTTAAGGCTCGCCAAGACATTATAATTAAACCCGCGGATAAAGGCGGTACTGTAGTAGTCTGGAGAAAAACGAACTACACAAAGGAAATGGTAAGGCACCTCTCAGACGAGACGACTTACCAAAAAATACAGCAGGGCCACACAGCCCTGGAGAACGCCAGGACAAAGAGTAGAAACCTGGTCCTGAAATTCTTTAACAATAAACAAGCAAACTCAACAGGAGGTATACTTAACTCAGCAGCAAGAGACTATTACCTTGCCTTTAAAGCAGAGCTTCCGAACCTATACCTCCTTCCTAAGATTCATAAAGATTTACACCCTCTTACAGGTACATGGCAGGGCAGACCAGTCCTTAGCGGTTGCAAAGCACCAACTCGCCCAATTGACTTGATCTGCACAGCATTACTAAACCCCCTTCTCTCTCTTTTAGATGAACGTCTGAAAGACACAACTGATTTTTTGCTGAAACTGAGGGATTTGAATGCAAGCAGAGGACCCGTCCCAGAGAACACGACCCTGTTCTCCCTTGACATAGTCTCCCTCTACCCAAGCATCCCCCAACGGGAGGCAGCGAGATTGGTCTCGACGTACTTCGACGACCATAAACACCTCATACGCCAGCCTCTCAGAGACGCAGGAGTTTGGAGGTCCCCATCAAGGGCTCTCCTGGAGGAAGCGATTCTGCATGTCATGAGGGATACAATTCTATCCTTCGATTCAGCAGCGTACAGACAAGTAAAGGGAACGGCAATACAAGCATCAAGTAGTGTGGCTATAGCGGAAATCTTTGTTCACGTGGCCTTTGAGCACCAGAGAGCACTCCGCCCAGATAAACCAGACGTGTACTTCAGTTATATTGACGATATTTTCGGTATAATGACTGGACAAGACACACTCCTCCAGTCTTTCTACGCCTGGACAAATACAGGCCACGAAAATCTGAAGTTCACCTTGGAGCAGAGTAAAACAGAGATATACTTCCTGGATACGACAGTGTTCATTGGCAGTGAGGACAGGCTCCTTCACACGAAGGCCTACTACAAGCCCACAAACCTGCACACGTATCTACGATACGACTCCAGTCACCCCTCCTCCTTGAAGAACTCCCTACCCTACTCCTTAGGTCTACGTTTGAAGAGGATAAACAGCCTTGAAGACACACTTGCTACTCAACTTCTAGACCTCTGGGACATGTTCTCAGCCAGAGGATACCCAGAACGAGTAATAGCAACGGCTAAAAACAAACTAGACCTGAAGACGAGGTCAGAGCTCCTCATACAGGCCCCCACTCCAGACCCTCAGTCGAGATGGATCCTCCCATCGCTGTATTTTAACGGCCTAGCAAACCCTGTCCATAATGCCCTGACTGACATCTGGAACTGGCTGAGAAACACCTATGGGGACCACCCTTCTTGGCCTAGGTTTGCCCAAACACCTCCAATGCTGGCCTGGAGACGAGGAAAGTCACTTAAGGATCATCTAGTACATTCCTGCCTCCACAGGACACACTGCCTTTAACCGAACCTGACACAGACCGATGGTGCAAGAGAATACCCCTGGTTCCCTGGGTTGGGGCCACGAGGTTAAGAGGGCCCCCACAACACAATGCCTAGGCTCAAATCCTTAGGAGACGTACCGAGAGACCCTAGTTTTCGAATAGGGTATTTAGGGATAGGCATCGAGCCAGTCCTCAGGGACGTACGACGACTCCCAGACCTGGTTATACAGATTCAGTAAATACTGAAACGTGCACTGAGGGAGATGGCGAAGCATCTCATAACGATCGTCATCCGAGCCCGCTGCTGTAGATCCGCAGAGGGCCAGGGCAGACTGAAGTTCAGAAAGAGAAAGGATCGTTATAGGGAAGGCGGAGATGAGTGTGGAAATCTAAAGAAGATTCAAGAACAGGCTTATGGAGAAGGAAGGATTGAGGAAGATGAGAACCAGAGCTAACAGAAGAAACGTGGGAACCCAGTTCGGCCGCGAACTTCACTGGATCCACCACAAGAGTCCCACGGAGGTAGAGAACCGGCGAGACATCTGGAATGAACTTGCCCGCAATCTTGCGGATCTTCTTCCAGATCTGCGGTAGAGGAGTATCGGACGTAATGGTGAAAACATAAGATTTCCAACTCTCACGTTTAGCAGTACGGATGGTCCTACGGGCCACCGCACTTACCTTCTGAAACAGATTAAAGAAATAGCCGTCTGCCGGAGTTTTTTCCAGGCTGCACGCTTACAGCGGACAGCCCGAGCACAATCCGCATTCCACCAGGCAACGCACTTCCGTGTGCCCCGGGAGGAAGAGCGAGGAATAGAGCGGAGAGCAGTGGTGAAGACAGTGTCAGGAAAAAGGAGGAGAGCGCGAGGGAGAGGCAGAAGGGAGAGGTCAGAGAGAGTAGCACGGAGGGTGAATAGGCACCAGTCAGCCTTGGCAAACTGCCACCTAGGGAAGGAAAGGGGAGGGTGGAAAGAGAAAAAGGAAACGAAGATGGGGAAATGATCACTGTTGTGGAGGTCATCAAGAACCTGCCACCCGAAATCTAAGTAGAGGGACGACGAGCAGAGAGAAAGATCAAGACAGGAAAGGGTGCGAGTTCGAGAGTCTACATGTGTGGGCTCACCAGAATTCAGAAGAGATAGAGATGAAGCGAGGAAGAACAGTTCGAGAAGACGGCCTCGGGTGTTTGTCAGAACATCACCCCAGAGGGAATGTCGACAGTTGAAATCACCCATAAGGAGCACCGGCTCTGGCAAGGAGTCCAGGAGGTGCTTAAGATCAGGAAGGGAAAGAGGGACACTGGGAGGGCGATAAATGGAACAAACTGTATACCATTTACCCACAAAAACACGGGCAGCAGAGCAATGGATAGGGAACGGAAAAGTAAGGGGACGAATGGGGAATATCAGAACGAATTAAGAGAGCAGTAGAGTTATGGGCCCCAGCAAGAGCTGGGGGGGGGGGGAGAAAGAAAGAAATAACCACGAAAGTGACCAGGACGAGCACCGAGCATGGGTTCCTGGAGAAAAACACAAAGTGGTGTAAACTGTGTAATGAGAAGTTGGAGTTCATGGAAGTTGGCATAAAATCCACGAATATTCCACTGAAGATTAGACATTATCAAAGAGAAGGGACAGTAACAGAGAACAAGAAAGAAATAAAGTTAAAGAACACAGTGTATTAAAGAATCTCAGGATCAGGGTCAGGATCAGGGTCTGGACCAGGAGCAGGGTCGGCAAAATCATGGTTAGGGGGCATGGGTAAACTTAGTAAGGAGAGAGGGAAGGGAGTGAGAGAACAGACCAGAGGTGGACTGACGGAGTCCGGAGGAGGAGGAGACAACTGAGAGGGGCAGGTAAGGACAGTTGGAGGAGGGGGGGCAGAAAGCAGAGAGTGCACCTCAGGAAGGGCAGCAACAGAGAGGGAATCGGGGGCAGAAGAAACCTCCATATCAGAGACAGGGGGTTCGACTACTGAAATGGGAGGGGATGTAGTGACAGAGTCAGAGGGAGGGGGTGAGGAAGAAAGCGAAACCTTCTTACCCGCCGGAGAGGAAGAAAGAGAGGAGCCAGGCTTACGTTTCTGACTCGATGAGACAGGCCCGGTAACAACGTACCGGGCGACAGACTCAATGGTCTCAGCAGGAGAAGAGGAACGAGAGCGAACAACACGAAGGTCGCTGGGAGGATAATGGATATTAGCCTGGACCAACAGGTGGCGTGGCGGGTCAAGAGAGTGGGGGGAGGGTCGGGAAGAAAAAGTGGGGGAAGATGGGGAAGAAGACAAAGGAGATATGGTGGACTGGGTAGGAAACGGGGGATATCCCAGATGGAGAACCGGGAGGGAGACCATCTGGGACAGGAGGCAAAGGAATAGGGGAAAAGGTGGTGGGTGTGTCGGGTTTAAGGCCTAGAAACGGTTGTGAGACTGAGGAAGACGGGAAGGACAAGGAGAGGTAGAACGCAACACGCGAGCGTAGGAGACGCCCGGAAAAGGGGTGAGACGACGAACTTGGAGTCTCGCTTCAGGAAAAGACAGACGATCACGGTGTTTCAAGTTGATGACGGCTTCCTCGAGTTTGTAGTGCATACACGAGCGTGAGAAGGTAGGGTGGGCTGCACCGCAATTGAGGCAGCGAGCCTGGGGAGAAGCGCACTCGGACTTAGAATGACAATAGTCCCCACACAAGGGGCACAGGTACAGAGTACTGGTGCATTTGAGGACACCATGCCTGAACTTCCAACACTTATTGCATAGTCTAGGAGAGGAAATGTACTCTTGAACGGAGCATCTGGCACCAGCAAGAATAAGTAAGTAATTATCAAAAGATGGCACCAAACCGGGAAGGCTATGTAGCACCATCAAATGCGCAGAATAATCAGAGGGCGCTAAATATCACCAAGGATGCCAATACGAGAACAGAAATGCATAAGGCGAACGATATCAAAAGTATCCGAGTCACCAAGAATTCTATCGAGGGACAGGTGACCGCGAGGGGCGGTCGGAAAGCAAGACACACGCTCGTCCTGGAAGTCAGGACATTCAAGAAGGACATGCACGACCGTAAGAGGGACAATGCAACTAGGACAATAAGGAGCAGGGCGGCACTCCATCAAGTGACCATGGGTTAAGCAAGTATGGCCAATACGCAACCTCGCCAGAGCTGTTTCCCACCGCCGGTTACGGTGGAAGGAGGACTGCCACGAGGAAACACAACATTTAAGAGTACGTAGCTTGTTACCAGTAACAGACAACCAAGAAGCCTGCCAATGGGTAAGAACTGAGGAATGGATAACCGGGTAAAAGTCGGAATACGGAATGCCTTTACGAGAGATGGGACAAGAGCGGACAGCTTCCTTGGCGGCAGCATCCGCACGTTCATTTAAAGACACACCAATATGGCTGGGAACCCAACAAAACTCAACCGACTTAAATTTACTGTGAACGAGAAACAGCCAATGCTGGATCTCGACAACTACTGGATGAACCAGATTAAAGGACCCGAGAGCCATGAGGGCACTACGAGAGTCAACAACAACTACAAAGGAAGACTGACAACGAGAAAGCAGGAGACAAAGAGCATAGAGAATAGCATAAAGTTCCACTGTAAAGATGCTAGTCTCCGGAGGCAAGCGACACATATAAGTGCGATCAGGAAAAACAACAGAGTAGCCAACACCGTCCGCTGACTTAGACCCATCGGTGAAGACAAACGGAGCGGGAATGAGAAGAAAAGTGCTCGAGGAAAAGGCGTTTTAGAACCGTAGGAGGAGTAAAAGCTTTAGTGATACCGGTCAAGGATGTACAAAACCGCGGAAGAGGGACTCTGCATGGGGGCAAAGAAGGAACAACACGAGGAGAAACATTAGAAATATGAACGGAAAGAGAATCCTGTAGGCGAGATAACCATACAGAAAGAGGGAGGCGGTGAAGAGGAACAGGAACCGCAGGAGGGGTAAAAGTTAAAGCACGACAGAGGCGAGAGGAAGGATGTTGTAAGGATCGCGCAAGATAGCGAAGACAGTACCGATCACGGCGGTCTTGGTGAGACAGGAAGCCAGTGTCAACATACAAGCTAAGGACGGGAGTCGAACGAACGGCACCAGAACTGAGGCGCAACCCAGTATGGTGCAAAGCATCAAGACGGCGAAGAGTAGAAGGAGAAGCAGACGAGTAAGCAGGGCACCCATAATCGAGCTTAGACAGGACGAGAGAGGAATGTAAAGCAAGGAGAGTGCGCCTATCTGTCCCCCAAGAAGTATGGGACAAGAATCGAAGGAGGGTAAGGGCCTTAGAGCACACAACACGGAGGTAAGAGATACGGGGAGACCAAGACAAACGAGTGTCAAGGAATAACCCCAAAAGCTTCGCAGAATCTTTGTACTCAAGGGGATGACCATAAAGTGACAGAGGGACGAAGAACGACCCGTTTCTGCGTAAGAGTCATGGCACAAGTCATAGAAGTAGAGAACTTGAAGCCATGATCGGTGGCCCAAGACGACACGGCATCAATTGCTAGTTGAAGCCGGCGCTGAAGGAGAGGCGAATCATCACCCTGACAGCAAAGGGTAAGATCATCGACATAGAGAGCGGAGAAGACACCTGAAGGAAGAGAGGAAAGGAGACCATTGAGGGCAACCAGAAAAAGAGTAGTGCTCAGAACACTACCCTGGGGCACACCTTCGTATTGCTGAAAAGAGGCAGAGAGAGCCCAATGAAAAGAGGCGTAAGATGCCCAACATTCACGTTTAGCCGTACGTATGGCCCTATGGACCACCGCACTCGCTTTCCGAAAGAAGAGAAAAGAATCGGCCGTCTGCCGACGGCGGTGCCTCTTCCAGGCTGCACGCTTACAGCGGACAGCCCGAGCACAATCCGCATTCCACCAGGGAACGCACTTCCGCGGACCCCGAGAGGAAGAGCGAGGAATAGAGCGGAGGGCAGTGGTGAAGACAGTGTCAGGAAAAAGGAGGAGAGCGGGAGGGAGAGGCAGAAGGGAGAGGTCAGAGAGAGAAGCACTGAGGGTAAATAGGTTCCAGTCCGCTTTAGCAAACTGCCACCTAGGAAAAGAGAGGGAAGGGCGGAACGAGAAAAAGGAAACAAAGATAGGGAAATGATCACTGCCATGGAGGTCATCAAGAACCTGCCACGTGAAATCTAAGTAAAGAGAAGAAGAGCAGAGAGAAAGATCAAGACAGGAAAGGGTGCGAGTCTGAGAGTCCAAATGAGTGGGCTCACCAGAATTCAGAAGAGACAGGGAAGAAGAGAGGAGAAACGGCTCAAGAAGGCGACCGCGGGTATTCGTCAGAACATCACCCCAAAGAGAATGACGACAATTGAAGTCCCCCAACAAGAGCACAGGCTCCGGCAAGGAGTCCAAGAGGTGTTTCAAATCAGGAAGAGAAAGCGGGTCACTCGGGGGGAGATAAATGGAACAAACTGTGTACCATTTCCCCACAAAGATACGAGCAGCAGAACAATGGAGAGGCAAAGGAAAAAGTAAAGGAACAAAGAGAACATCAGCGCGAATCAAGAGAGCAGAAGAATTAGGAGCCCCAGCAACGGGGCGGGGGGGGGGAGAGAAAGGAATAGCCACGAAAACGACCAGGACCAGCCCCAAGCATCGGCTCCTGGAGACAAACACAAAGGGGCGAAAACCGCGAAATCAGAAGTAGGAGTTCGAGGAAATTGGCGTAATAACCTCGAACGTTCCATTGAAGAATAGACATCGACAAGAAGGGAAAGGACAACAACAGAGAACAAGGAGGAAACAAAGGCGAAAGAGCAACACAGCACGTTAAAGAATATCAGGGTCAGGATCAGGGTCAGCAAAGTCAGGGTTAGGGGGCATGGGTAAACTGAGCAAAGACGAAGGGAAGGAAGCGGGAGAACAGACCAGAGGTGGGCGGGCGGGGTCCGGAGGAGGAAGAGGAGGAGACAACGGAGAGGAGCCGTCAAGGACAGCCGCAGGAAGAGGGGGAGTGGACCTCAGCAAAGGCAGCAACCGAGAGGGAAGCAGGGGCCAAAAAAAACAACATAGCAGGAACAGGGGGCGCAATCACTGAAATGTGAGGGGAAGGAGCAACAGAGCCAGAAGTAGGGGCTGAGGAAGAAAGCGAAGCCTTCTTATCCGGGGAGGAGGAAGGAGAGGAGCCAGGCTTACGCTTCTGACTTAAAGAGACCGGTGTCCCAGCAACTACGTACCGGGCAACGGATTCCAGTGTCTCAACAGGAGAAGCTGAACGAGAGCACACACGACGCCGTTAGGAGAGCGATGGACATGCGCCTGCACCGACAGGCGGCGGGGAGAGCCGATAGATGGAGGAAGAGGATGGGAAGGAGGATCGGAGGGAGACGAGGAAGAAGACACAGGAGACATGACAGACCGTATAGAAAGAAGAGGAACCCCAGACAGAGGACCAGGAGGGGGACCCCTCGGGACAGAACGCAAAGGAACAGAGGAGGGGGCAGTGGGCATATCAGCGTCCAAGGCCCGGAAACGGTTGTGAGTCTGAGGAAGGAGGGAAGGACGAGGAGAGGAAGAGCGCAAGACGCGAGCATAAGAGACGTTAGCATAAGGCAGGAGCCGGCGAACCTGGCGTCTCGCCTCAGGAAAAGATAAACGCTCCCGGTGCTTCAAGTTGAGGACAGCTGCCTCAAGCTTGTAATGGATACAGGCACGGGAGAAGGTAGGATGGGCTTCACCGCAGTTGAGGCAGCGAGCTGGGGTAGAAGTGCACTCCGACTTAGAATGACCTTCACCCCACACAAAGGACAGAGAGACAGTCCCAGAGCAGCGGAGGGCACCATGCCCAAACCTCCAGCACTTGTTACAAAGTCGAGGAGAAGGAATATACTCCTGGACAGAGCACCTAGCACCAGCAAGAATGACAGAGGATGGAAGGGTCCTACCATCAAAGGTGATCTTCACAACACGAAGGGGTTGACGGCGACGACCACGAGGGGGACGAGTAAATGAGTCAACCTGGAGGACAGAATGGCCTTGGGCATCAAGGATGTGCCGAATATCATCGTGGAAATCCTGCAGATTCCGAACACCAGTTGCAACATGGGGTGGGAGGAGAATAGTGCTAACACAGGCATTCATCCGAACGTTCTTGGAGACCCGAACAGGGATCTCGCCAAGGCAAGATATGGCAGCCAAGCGGGAAGCTGCATCCTGAGAAGGAGCAGCAATGACACGTGTACCGAGACAAATGGGGTTGAAGGTAATAGAGGCATCCACGGAATCTACAAGATGCCGATGGAGGGAGAAATCGTCAGGAGGCGCAGAATCAAGAGGGAGGAGATCAAAGTATTTGGCCCATGAAGCGGGACCAAACAAGGCCTGATACGCGTCAGTACGGGAAGGAATCGAGCGAGTGTGGCCGGGGCACAAACGGCGTTGAGAACCCACAGAGAGAGAGGGGTCAAAAGACGCAGTAGTCACAACGAGAGACTTAGCGACACCAGGGGACGAAGTGGTCACCACTGGGGGCTGGAGGCTCAACCCAACCACAGAGGATGGAGGGGACCTGGGGAAAGAAGTCAGGATGGTCAAAGTAGGAGCAAGGTCGGGGCCCAACGCAGCGGAGGCTACAGAGCCCGGTCTTCCAAGACAGGCCGACTCGGGGGCTTGGTCGCCCACCCCACGAGCTCGAGAGGGTACATCAGAAACATTTAACGATATAGGTACGAAGAGTGAGAAATTCATCCACGAATGTGTCCCCATAACCACCATGGAGCCACAATTAGAGGCAGGACACCCAACAGGAATCTATCGCCGATCATGCCGGGGACCCCTAGGGGTGCGTCGTTAGTATACGCCCCACAAACGCCACCTTAAGAACCGTCAGTCCGTCGAGGTCGGGTTCAGCAACGAAAGGGGGATTGACAATAAAAGGTTCCCCTTGCTCGAGACGTTGGGTACAACAGTTCTACGGGTGCAAGAGTATGCTGTCGGAAAATCCGACACCATTTAATAATCATACAGATAATAGCTGTATTGTATAAACAAGTTACCCATAGAAAACGTAACTTGTAGTGGAATTACCGTCTAAAGAAAACGGGATATCATCACCACATACCATTATAAATTGACCAGCTATTCTGCTGGGAATTATTCTTAAATACATTAGTCTTTGGACTTTACCATCATAAAAACATCTTATATAAATTAACTTAATTATCAATATTAAAGTAGAGTAAATGTGACCCTTCTATCACTTTCTGACATGTGGACAATGTAAGCCAGGCGTCAGAGTGAGGAAGGAGGGCAGCCATTGTTTTGTACGAGACCAGAGGCTCACACGGGAGCAAATTCGGCTCCTGTTAATTTTACTTGGACGTAGTGTTATGGAAACCAAAGGTGTACCATTTTCAACACGCTGTCTACAAATTCAAGTTAAGTGTTCTTTCCGAAACCCATGTATCTTCATTTATGGCCATTAATGTCATTATATAGGGTGACCCGGTTAGAGCACGTGGAAGCCTCAAACTAAAGGTAATTAAGCCAGGTCTTTATTGTTCCATGTATAGTGTTTTCTCTGATATAACTTGTCATATATAGGATTCTGGCTTCACAGTTAGCGCCCTTTTGACAGGTCAAGACGAGGAAGAGTTTGTGCACCAGTTACCTGGGTGATGAAAGCTACCTCAAAGAGGATAATTTGGTGTCTACACCCTAGTTATACCTGGTGGACTAACCTGCTGTACTATAAGATAAGGAACCTCATCAATGTATGTAGCTATTACTGTAGTTTGATTGGCTGCATATATATTAATTTAATAAACCCCCCCTAATGTGTAGAGGATCGATTTGTGAGATTGAGATTATTGCAGAAATACAGTCCACTTATCATTATACAAATTGCTATCGAAGTATATAAATTAACGTAAATATAAATTCATATAAATTAAATCAATATAAATCTCACAGGTCGGTTCCCACATATGCCTCCTCAAGCTCCCGGGCGTCAAAATAGAAGAAGTCCAAAGAAATAATCCAAGACAAGCAAAAGGTCGGCAGGAAACGACAAGCAGATAGGAGAAGAGGGGGGAGAAAAACGAAACATAATGAAAAGGAAAAGCGATCCGGCACAATTAGAGAAGACAGCAGCAGGAGTGCAAGGCCATAAAACGACAGAGGACTGTCCCACGGAGCATCACACTCCGGCAGCCGTCCACGAAGCCCCCCTCACAACGCTAACGGGCCGGATGGGGAGGGGGCCAGCAAGAATAACAGAGGGCAGAAGGGCCCTACTACCAAAGGCGATTTTTACAACTCGAAGGGGCTGACGGCGATGACCACGAGGGGGTCGAGCAAACGTGTCCACCTGGAGGACAGAATGACCTTGGGCTTCGGGGATATGTTTAATATCCTCCTGGCAATCTTTGAGGTCCCGAACACCAGTTGCAACATGGTGTGAGAGGAGAACAGTGCCAACACTGGCATTTAACCGAACGTTCTTAGAGACCCGGACAGGGGTCTCGCAAATGCAAGACAAAGCAGCTAAGCGAGTAGCTACATCCCGAGAAGGAGCAGCGATGACACGCATACCGTAACTGGTGGAGTTAAATGTAACAGAGGCATCTACTGAATCAACAAGGTGTTTATGGAGGGAGAAGTCGTCAGGAGGAGTAGAATCCAGATGGTGGAGATCAAAGTATTTAGCCCACGTAGCGGGACCAAACAAGGAGTAAGTACAATTACCGGAAGGGATCGTGCGAGTGCGGCTGTGGTGGGAATGGCGGTGAGAACCCCCAGAGGTCACGGGGGTAAAAGGCGCAGTAGTCACAATGAGAGACGAAGCCGCGCCAGGGAACGAGGTATTCACCACTGGGGGCCTGGGGCTCGACCCAACCACAGAAGAGGGAGGGGAGCAGAGGGGAGGAGTCAGAGAGGTCGAAGGAGAAGCAAGGTCGGGGCCCAATGCAGCGGAGGCTACAGAGCCCGTTCAACACGGACCGACTCTGGGGCTTGGTCGCCCACCCCACGAGCCTGAGAAGTAAGTAATTATCAAAAGAAGGCACCAAACCGGGAAGGCTATGTAGCACCATCAAATGCGCAAAATAATCAGAGGGCGCTAAATATCACCAAGGATGTCAACAAGAGAACAAAAACGCATAAGGCGAACGATATCAAAAGTATCCGAGTCACCAAGAATTCTATTGAGGGACAAGTGACCGCGAGGGGCAGTCTGAACGAGCCTGAGAACGTAAAGCAGAAACAGTTGAAACAGGATTTATCATCGCTATGAAAAGGAATATTCATTCACGAATGTGCCCCCACACCCACCATGGAGCCACAATTAGAGGCAGGGCACCCAACAAGAAGCTATCGCCGATCATGCCGGGGCCTCCCAGGGGTGTGTCGCGAGTATACGCCCCACAAACGCCACCTTGAGAACCGACAGTCCGTCGAAATCGGGTTCAGTGACGAAAGGGGGATTGACAATAAAAGGTTCCCCCTCGCTCTCGACGTTCGGTACTACAGTTCTACAGGTGCAAGAGTATGCCTCCCCCAAGCACCCGGACGTCAAAATAGAAGAAGTCAATAGGAATAACCAAAACAAGCAAAATGTCGGCAGGAAACTGCAAGCAGATAGAAGAGGGGGGGGGGGGGAAAGCTAAACAGAAAGAAGAGGAAAAGGTGCTCAGCACAATTGGAGAGGACAGCAGCAGGAGCACAAGGTTACAAAAGGACAGAGGGCTGTCCCAAGGAGCATCACACTCCAGCAGGCGCCCACTAAGCCCCCACACGGCAACAACGAGCTGAGCGGGGATGGGGGCACAAGTCTGCAAGATCCTATGTTTAACAACCTCATAATTAAAACTTTTTTCAAATACTAAAGATGCAAATACCTTTTGTTACTTTCATCTTTCTTGTCCCTACATAATTGCAACTTTTGATTCTTCTGGCCACTTTAGGCTCGTGGGTACCTTAGAGAACTGCAAATAGAATAATCCTATATGTTTTGCATTTAAGCGAGGATTTTCAGCCCTTTTTTTGGTTAATGAATTCCATGTAAGCTACGTGCAAACATTACCAACCCCCACACATCCAGCTTCTCTTTTTTACGTTAACCTTATATGGTGTGAAGCCATTTGCTGTGTAATTGTTAAGTTAATTTTCCTCCTTCAACTCTGCTTATATTTCCTTCAGTCTAGTTTCTTCACTTTCTTAAATTGGCTCTAGCCTTTAATTTCCTCTCTAGCCTCTAGTTCCCTTACTCTAGCCAACTCCTTCCCGGTTACGAAGGGTTCATAACGGTTCAGAGTTCTTTATAAACTGATCCTACTTAGGTTCTGAGGACCCTAATCTTTTTGGTCCTATAGTATAATGTTTAAAGGAAATATTAAAAAAGAAAAACCACTTAAAATATCCCGTTATTATTTCCCCATCACCATTAGAATCCATATATTCAAGACCAAGAGGTCAAACGGATCGGCGTTGCTAGCCTTTATGCTAGCCTGCTTCACAGCTGACAATCACAAAGTGCTTCTGCCGAGGTCTTCCCTGCGCACTCGGTGATACGCCCAAGCAACAAAGCCAGCAACACTCGACCAGCTCCACTGGCCAGTAACTTTCAGAACCGAAGTCCACATCGCTCTCCTAGCCCCACTGATTAGTCCATCTGGAGTAAAATCCACAGCGTTCTACCAGCCCACTTGGTTAGTCCATCCAGGAGTAACTTCCACAGGGCTCAACCAACCCACTGGACTAGTACCTTCAGGTCGACCTCTATCTTCCACTGACCCGGATTCTCTGCCTTCCCTAGCCTGTCTCTGGCCTCTCATCACCTTTCAGCCTGGCAGACTAAAAGATGGGTAGCTATGATTACTGGGAGGGTCAACTTGTATAGTTCGGCACCCGGATCGCAGATGGCGCCGAGGTCCGTCGCACACAATCTGCATTACTCTTATCTCTTCTCTCTTTTTATTCTCAGCTGCTATTCTAATTACTTAAAATTCAGTCTCACATTTAAACCTCTATTCCTCACTCTTTCTAAGTAGAGCTTCTAACTCTCGGCATCTGAATCTGACAAGACTCTGCCTCGTCTGGGAAATCATCTAAAATTTCCTCACCTAACTGATTATTCTTCATTAAGTGTACAAGATTTGTTCTCAAAATTCTAGCACTAATCATACGGTTGGACAAATCCAATTCCAAAACTTTTCCCATATACACAAAAACAGATTTATTTAAAGCTTGTATCCTATCAACAAAGGGACGGGGTGGTATATTTCTCACGTGATGTTCGATGGTAACACTTAAATATATATCACTTAATGCACTTAAACAAGAAACAATAATAAGTCCGAACTGAATAAAATAACAGTATGGCCCACTGAGAGCAAGTAATACCACTAACCATAATCGTACAGCATTGGTAAACCAGAGTTAAGTAGCCACTTCAGAATTGTACTATCCAACAGCAAAGCCTGTAAATTGCCACTATATCAGTTGGTAGTACCTAGGAAAGCACATAGAACGAAAATCCATTGAAATAGAGAGAAATAAATTAATGTTGCCAGGCACATTTACCTTGAAACCAAACAGAAAATGTATAAGCAAGAATAAGACGATTCTGGCTACATGTATCAAGTGTATTTCATGGTGCAGACTCCACCTCAATATCAGGCACACCTGGCCTCAAGTAAATCACAACTTCAGTCGATTAGGCTAAGGATTTTTAAAGTCTACGGTAAAAGAACCACCAGTTTACTGGATGACAATCGTAACATAAGTATTTACAAATATTATTTACAACTACAAGTTAATAAGCATTGATACTTTTCACTGCAGCTAGAAGTTACTAAGTTAAACATGTCAAGCTTAGGGTACATAAAGCTCAACAACATGGGAACACTAAGATTAAACCAGATGCTGTAAAGTTAACTAGTCACTAGTCATGGTGGAGTGTGGTCGTGACGGTGGTGTGTATTCACCTAGTTGTATTCACCTAGTTGCGTTTGCGGGGGTGGAGCTCTGCTCTTTCGGCCCGCCTCTCAACTGTTTAATAACTACTTTTTTTTCCACATAACACACACACACACACACACACCAGGAACCAACCCGTGACAGCTGACTCCCAGGTACTTATTTACTGCTAGGTAACAGGAGCATTCAAGGTGAAAGAAACTTTGCCCTTATTTCTGCCTCGTGCGGGAATCTAACCTGCGCCACAGAATTTCGAGTCCTGCGCGCTATCCACCATACTACGAGGTCCATGTAATAATAAAATATTGCACACAATGCAAAATATTGTGTGTTGGTGTGGTGGTGTGTGTTGGTGTGGTGGTGTGTGATGGTGACGGTGGTGTGTGTTGGTGACGGTGGTGTGTGTTGGTGTGGTGGTGTGTGATGGTGACGGTGGTGTGTGTTGGTGACGGTGGTGTGTGGTGGTGACGGTGGTGTGTGTTGGTGTGGTGGTGTGTGATGGTGACGGTGGTGTGTGTTGGTGACGGTGGTGTTTGGTGGTGACGGTGGTGTGTGGTGGTGACGGTGGTGTGTGGTGGTGACGGTGGTGTGTGTTGGTGATCGTGGTGTGTGGTGGTGACGGTGGTGTGTGGTGGTGACGGTGGTGTGTGTTGGTGATCGTGGTGTGTGGTGGTGACGGTGGTGTGTGGTGGTGACGGTGGTGTGTGGTGGTGACGGTGGTGTGTGGTGGTGACCCTGGTGTATGGTGGTGAAGGTGGTGTGTGGTGGTGACGGTGGTGTGTGTTGATGACGGTGGTGTGTGATGGTGACCGTGGTGTGTGGTAGTGACGGTGGTGTGTGGTGGTGACGGTGGTGTGTGGTGGTGACGGTGGTGTGTGTTGGTGATCGTGGTGTGTGGTGGTGACGGTGGTGTGTGGTGGTGACGGTGGTGTGTGTTGGTGATCGTGGTGTGTGGTGGTGACGGTGGTGTGTGGTGGTGACGGTGGTGTGTGATGGTGACGGTGGTGTGTGTTGGTGACGGTGGTGTGTGGTGGTGACGGTGGTGTGTGTTGGTGATCGTGGTGTGTGGTGGTGACGGTGGTGTGTGGTGGTGACGGTGGTGTGTGGTGGTGACGGTGGTGTGTGGTGGTGACGGTGGTGTGTGTTGGTGACGATGGTGTATGGTGGTGACGGTGGTGTGTGTTGGTGATCGTGGTGTGTGGTGGTGACGGTGGTGACGGTGGTGTGTGGTGGTGACGGTGGTGTGTGTTGGTATCGTGGTGTGTGGTGGTGACGGTGGTGTGTGGTGGTGACGGTGGTGTGTGGTGGTGACGGTGGTGTGTGGTGGTGACGGTGGTGTGTGTTGGTGACGGTGGTGTGTGGTGGTGACGGTGGTGTGTGTTGGTGATCGTGGTGTGTGGTGGTGACGGTGGTGACGGTGGTGTGTGGTGGTGACGGTGGTGTGTGTTGGTGATCGTGGTGTGTGGTGGTGACGGTGGTGTGTGGTGGTGACGGTGGTGTGTGGTGGTGACGGTGGTGTGTGGTGGTGACGGTGGTGTGTGGTGGTGACGGTGGTGTGTGGTGGTGACGGTGGTGTGTGGTGGTGACGGTGGTGTGTGGTGGTGACGGTGGTGTTTGTTGGTGACTGTGGTGTGTGGTGGTGACGGTGGTGTGTGGTGGTGACGGTGGTGTGTGGTGGTGACGATGGTGTGTGGTGGTGACGGTGGTGTGTGTTGATGACGGTGGTGTGTGATGGTGTGTGGTGGTGACGGTGGTAACGGTGGTGACGGTGGTGTGTGGTGGTGTCGGTAGTGTGTGGTGGTGACGGTGGTGTGTGATGGTGACGGTGGTGTGTGGTGGTGACGGTGGTGTGTGGTGGTGACGATGGCGTGTGGTGGTGACGGTGGTGTGTGGTGGTGACGATGGCGTGTGGTGGTGACGGTGGTGTGTGATGGTGACGGTGGTGTGTGGTGGTGACGGTGGTGTGTGGTGGTGACGGTGGTGTGTGGTGGTGACGGTGGTGTGTGGTGGTGACGGTGGTGTGTGTTGGTGACGGTGGTGTGTGGTGGTGACGGTGGTGTGTGGTGGTGAAGGTGGTGTGTGGTGGTGACGGTAGTGTGTGGTGGTGACGGTGGTGTGTGTTGGTGACGGTGGTGTGTGGTGGTGACGGTGGTGAGTGTGGGTGACGGTGGTGTGTGATGGTGACGATGGTGTGTGGTGGTGACGGTGGTGTGTGATGGTGACGATGGTGTGTGTTGGTGACGGTGGTGTGTGGTGGTGACGGTGGTGTGTGGTGGTGACGGTGGTGTGTGATGGTGACGATGGTGTGTGTTGGTGACGGTGGTGTGTGGTGGTGACGGTGGTGCGTGGTGGTGACGGTGGTGTGTGATGGTGACGATGGTGTGTGTTGGTGACGGTGGTGTGTGGTGGTGACGGTGGTGTGTGGTGGTGACGGTGGTGTGTGGTGGTGACGGTGGTGTGTGTTGGTGACGGTGGTGTGTGGTGGTGACGGAGGTGTGTGGTGGTGACGGTGGTGTGTGGTGGTGACGGTGGTGTGTAGTGGTGACGGTGGTGTGTGATGGTGACGGTGGTGTGTGGTGGTGACGGTGGTGTGTGGTGGTGAAGATGGTGTGTGGTGGTGACGGTGGTGTGTGATGGTGACGGTGGTGTGTGGTGGTGACGGTAGTGTGTGTTGGTGACGGTGGTGTGTGGTGGTGACGATGGTGTGTGGTGGTGACGGTGGTGTGTGATGGAGACGGTGGTGTGTGGTGGTGACGGTGGTGTGTGGTGGTGACGGTGGTGTGTGGTGGTGACGGTGGTGTGTGTTGGTGACGGTGGTGTGTGATGGTGACGGTGGTGTGTGGTGGTGACTGTGGTGGTGACGGTGGTGTGTGGTGGTGACGGTGGTGTGTGGTGGTGACGGTGGTGTGTGGTGGTGACGATGGTGTGTGGTGGTGACGGTGGTGTGTGATGGTGACGGTGGTGTGTGGTGGTGACTGTGGTGGTGACGGTGGTGTGTGGTGGTGATTGTGGTGTGTGGTGGTGACGGTGGTGTGTGTTGGTGACGGTGGTGTGTGGTGGTGACGGTGGTGTGTGGTGGTGACGGTGGTGTGTGGTGGTGACGGTGGTGTGTGTTGGTGATCGTGGTGTGTGGTGGTGACGGTGGTGTGTGGTGGTGACGGTGGTGTGTGGTGGTGACGGTGGTGTGTGGTGGTGACGGTGGTGTGTGGTGGTGACGGTGGTGTGTGTTGGTGACGGTGGTGTGTGATGGTGACGGTGGTGTGTGGTGGTGACTGTGGTGGTGACGGTGGTGTGTGGTGGTGACGGTGGTGTGTGGTGGTGACGGTGGTGTGTGGTGGTGACGATGGTGTGTGGTGGTGACGGTGGTGTGTGTTGGTGATCGTGGTGTGTGGTGGTGACGGTGGTGTGTGGTGGTGACGGTGGTGTGTGGTGGTGACGGTGGTGTGTGGTGGTGACGGTGGTGTGTGGTGGTGACGGTGGTGTGTGGTGGTGACGGTGGTGTGTGGTGGTGACGGTGGTGTTTGTTGGTGACTGTGGTGTGTGGTGGTGACGGTGGTGTGTGGTGGTGACGGTGGTGTGTGGTGGTGACGGTGGTGTGTGGTGGTGACGGTGGTGTGTGTTGATGACGGTGGTGTGTGATGGTGTGTGGTGGTGACGGTGGTAACGGTGGTGTGTGGTGGTGACGGTGGTGTGTGGTGGTGTCGGTAGTGTGTGGTGGTGACGGTGGTGTGTGATGGTGACGGTGGTGTGTGGTGGTGACGGTGGTGTGTGGTGGTGACGATGGCGTGTGGTGGTGACGATGGCGTGTGGTGGTGACGGTGGTGTGTGGTGGTGACGATGGCGTGTGGTGGTGACGGTGGTGTGTGATGGTGACGGTGGTGTGTGGTGGTGACGGTGGTGTGTGGTGGTGACGGTGGTGTGTGGTGGTGACGGTGGTGTGTGTTGGTGACGGTGGTGTGTGGTGGTGACGGTGGTGTGTGGTGGTGACGGTGGTGTGTGATGGTGACGGTAGTGTGTGGTGGAGACGGTGGTGTGTGGTGGTGACGGTGGTGTGTGGTGGTGACGGTGGTGTGTGGTGGTGACGGTGGTGTGTGTTGGTGACGGTGGTGTGTGGTGGTGACGGTGGTGTGTGGTGGTGAAGGTGGTGTGTGGTGGTGACGGTAGTGTGTGGTGGTGACGGTGGTGTGTGTTGGTGACGGTGGTGTGTGGTGGTGACGGTGGTGAGTGTGGGTGACGGTGGTGTGTGATGGTGACGATGGTGTGTGGTGGTGACGGTGGTGTGTGATGGTGACGATGGTGTGTGTTGGTGACGGTGGTGTGTGGTGGTGACGGTGGTGTGTGGTGGTGACGGTGGTGTGTGATGGTGACGATGGTGTGTGTTGGTGACGGTGGTGTGTGGTGGTGACGGTGGTGTGTGGTGGTGACGGTGGTGTGTGATGGTGACGATGGTGTGTGTTGGTGACGGTGGTGTGTGGTGGTGACGGTGGTGTGTGGTGGTGACGGTGGTGTGTGGTGGTGACGGTGGTGTGTGTTGGTGACGGTGGTGTGTGGTGGTGACGGAGGTGTGTGGTGGTGACGGTGGTGTGTGGTGGTGACGGTGGTGTGTGGTGGTGACGGTGGTGTGTGATGGTGACGGTGGTGTGTGGTGGTGACGGTGGTGTGTGGTGGTGACGATGGTGTGTGGTGGTGACGGTGGTGTGTGATGGTGACGGTGGTGTGTGGTGGTGACGGTAGTGTGTGTTGGTGACGGTGGTGTGTGGTGGTGACGATGGTGTGTGGTGGTGACGGTGGTGTGTGATGGAGACGGTGGTGTGTGGTGGTGACGGTGGTGTGTGGTGGTGACGGTGGTGTGTGGTGGTGACGGTGGTGTGTGTTGGTGACGGTGGTGTGTGATGGTGACGGTGGTGTGTGGTGGTGACTGTGGTGGTGACGGTGGTGTGTGGTGGTGACGGTGGTGTGTGGTGGTGACGGTGGTGTGTGGTGGTGACGATGGTGTGTGGTGGTGACGGTGGTGTGTGATGGTGACGGTGGTGTGTGGTGGTGACTGTGGTGGTGACGGTGGTGTGTGGTGGTGATTGTGGTGTGTGGTGGTGACGGTGGTGTGTGTTGTTGACGGTGGTGTGTGGTGGTGACGGTGGTGTGTGGTGGTGACGGTGGTGTGTGGTGGTGACGGTGGTGTGTGTTGGTGATCGTGGTGTGTGGTGGTGACGGTGGTGTGTGGTGGTGACGGTGGTGTGTGGTGGTGAGTGTGGTGTGTGGTGGTGACGGTGGTGTGTGTTGGTGACGGTGGTGTGTGGTGGTGACGGTGGTGTGTGGTGGTGACGGTGGTGTGTGGTGGTGACGGTGGTGTGTGTTGGTGATCGTGGTGTGTGGTGGTGACGGTGGTGTGTGGTGGTAACGGTGGTGTGTGATGGTGACGGTGGTGTGTGTTGGTGACGGTGGTGTGTGGTGGTGACGGTGGTGTGTGTTGGTGATCGTGGTGTGTGGTGGTGACGGTGGTGTGTGGTGGTGACGGTGGTGTGTGGTGGTGACGGTGGTGTGTGGTGGTGACGGTGGTGTGTGTTGGTGACGGTGGTGTGTGGTGGTGACGGTGGTGTGTGTTGGTGATCGTGGTGTGTGGTGGTGACGGTGGTGACGGTGGTGTGTGGTGGTGACGGTGGTGTGTGTTGGTAATCGTGGTGTGTGGTTGTGACGGTGGTGTGTGGTGGTGACGGTGGTGTGTGGTGGTGACGGTGGTGTGTGGTGGTGACCCTGGTGTATGGTGGTGACGGTGGTGTGTGGTGGTGACGGTGGTGTGTGTTGATGACGGTGGTGTGTGATGGTGACCGTGGTGTGTGGTAGTGACGGTGGTGTGCGGTGGTGACGGTGGTGTGTGGTGGTGACGGTGGTGTGTGTTGGTGATCGTGGTGTGTGGTGGTGACGGTGGTGTGTGGTGGTGACGGTGGTGTGTGTTGGTGATCGTGGTGTGTGGTGGTGACGGTGGTGTGTGGTGGTGACGGTGGTGTGTGATGGTGACGGTGGTGTGTGTTGGTGACGGTGGTGTGTGGTGGTGACGGTGGTGTGTGTTGGTGATCGTGGTGTGTGGTGGTGACGGTGGTGTGTGGTGGTGACGGTGGTGTGTGGTGGTGACGGTGGTGTGTGGTGGTGACGGTGGTGTGTGTTGGTGACGATGGTGTGTGGTGGTGACGGTGGTGTGTGTTGGTGATCGTGGTGTGTGGTGGTGACGGTGGTGACGGTGGTGTGTGGTGGTGACGGTGGTGTGTGTTGGTGATCGTGGTGTGTGGTGGTGACGGTGGTGTGTGGTGGTGACGGTGGTGTGTGGTGGTGACGGTGGTGTGTGGTGGTGACGGTGGTGTGTGTTGGTGACGGTGGTGTGTGGTGGTGACGGTGGTGTGTGTTGGTGATCGTGGTGTGTGGTGGTGACGGTGGTGACGGTGGTGTGTGGTGGTGACGGTGGTGTGTGGTGGTGACGGTGGTGTGTGGTGGTGACGGTGGTGTGTGGTGGTGACGGTGGTGTGTGGTGGTGACGGTAGTGTGTGGTGGTGACGGTGGTGTGTGGTGGTGACGGTGGTGTGTGGTGGTGACGGTGGTGTTTGTTGGTGACTGTGGTGTGTGATGGTGACGGTGGTGTGTGGTGGTGACGGTGGTGTGTGGTGGTGACGGTGGTGTGTGGTGGTGACGGTGGTGTGTGTTGATGACGGTGGTGTGTGATGGTGTGTGGTGGTGACGGTGGTAACGGTGGTGTGTGGTGGTGACGGTGGTGTGTGGTGGTGTCGGTAGTGTGTGGTGGTGACGGTGGTGTGTGATGGTGAC
>NC_091176.1:34796956-34934456 GCF_040958095.1 Procambarus clarkii
AACAACATAGTACAACAGAACAAAATGACAAAGCACAAACTTGCAAAAACATAGAGGAACAAAATTACTAAACACAAAAACGCCGACCGGAATGGCCGACCACAAAACAACAATAATTACAAACAAAATACAACAATTAAGGTAAACACAGGGGAATACAATACATAAATGAAACACCAGAACCTAATTATACAGAACAAGGCTACCTGCACCTCAAACACACACGGAGAGGCACCAACACAAAACGAGAGTAATAATAATAATAATAATAACAAGAAAGGAAATACAAGAGTACAACAAATTAAAAGAAAAGCACAATGGCAAAACACGACAAAGAGCATAAACCCAGGCCGGGTCACGCCAACGGCCTGAAGGGCACTCATCATGACACAAACAAGCGCTCAAACAACACCATAAAAATATAGAACCATAAAACGTAACATAAGAACATGACATCCACAACCAGACACACACACTAACCAAACCCCGGACCGCACAGGAACCGGACACACACACACAAGTCACACAAATGAACCCACAACAACAAACCGGAGCACGCAGGAACCGGGAAACAAACCTGCCCCACCCACTCACACACACTCGACCCGCACCCCACAACCATGCACACAAATGGAAACAACCCACAATACACAACGGAATCATGAGCGAGGGATAGATTTCTCAGAAACAGGAACATACGTCTCCGAAGCCCAAGGATACTTTCGCTTATAGGCCTCCCAAATCAAATATTCCATGTCTGTAGGGGGACGATCCCCCTGCCGCCGTGGGCCCTTCATAAACTCAGGAATCACCAGATCAGGCGGAAACGGCCACTCCTTAAGCTCACCGATGCAAGTCACATAACGATGCTGGGAGCACAAACCACGTCCTTCGAGGAAGCAGACGACACCTAAGAAGCGTACGAGGGAAGCCGAGACGGCCGCGTCGCCGTACGCACAGGAGCAGGGGACGGTCGACTAGATGGTTACACCTCTACCGAGACCGCAGGAGACACTGAAGAGACGGCAGGAGACGGAAGAGGCGCCGAGACCGCCGCCGATGAAACGGGGAACGAGGAAGGGGTCACAGAACCCCCAGAGCGAGCAGCCTTTTTCAACACCTCCACCAGGCCACCCCACTTACCACGTACCTCAGCAGGGGGAACCACCCCCCACGAAGAACAGGAGCCATCCGACGCCGGCGACGCACCCGAAGCAGGATCCGCAGACACCATATCTGAAGTGGAGGCCGAAATACCGGCACCAGCATCTGCAGGCAAATGCACCTTCGCCACCACTGTAGTATGCAACGCAACCGGAGCCACCCCGCCGTTGCCAGCAGATCCACAAGCGTCGAAGTCGCCAACGTCAGCCCATGCAGAAGAAGAACGCCAGGAACGCTTAGGCTCTGGCTGCACGTCATCAGACCCGGAGGCTGACTCAGAGACACGCGCAACACAAGCCGGGCGAACCGACGCACGTCACAGAACGGCAGCATCCTCAACCACATGGGGCACCAGGGCAGGCACAGGAGGAAGCGCCGGATCCACCCCATCACCCAGCACAGCCGGAACAGACGGCAAGGGTGCAGGTACAAGGTGAGACGCAGCAGAGGAGGAACTGGAAAACTTGGGATTCGAGCAGAAGGCAGTTGGAAGAACCCCAGGGACACCAGCTGGAGCAGGACGATCACCAAGCGATGACACAACCTCCGGAGGAGAGGCGACAACAACAGGGGGCGCATCATGTGGCGCAACAGGCGACACAGGGGACACATTCGCGACTGAAGAAACGTCCACATCCACCGAAGCCTCCTCCACAGGAAGCAGCGGAAAATCCTCCTCACTGAAGAGGTTCACGGGCGCAACAACAGGCGCAGAACAGTCAACGGCCTGATGGCCCGAGAGGCCACAATGATAACATGTCCGAGGCTGGCGGGCGTAAAACACCCAAACGTTGTATCCCATGAGACGCACAGAGGACAGTATTCTTCTTCTTCTTGAGAATAGGTGCAGTTTGCATGAAGGGGTAACCCTCCCGATGACTGCACCAGGACAGATGTAAGGAGACGCGTTGATGGTGAGGAGGAGAAGAAAGTCAAAAGCGGTAGATGTGATGGGCCGTAGAGAGAGGAGTGGCGACGAAAACAGAGGCGAACGTCAGAGGGAGACTCCCCGCACCGGGGGGCGGGGAGTCGTGGTCACGGCGGCAGCTGATCCAGGCACGGCATAGCCGTGTGCGCAAGATGGGAACTAATACTTCTCCGGAAACTTGCGTATCGGAAAGTGCAAGCAGGACGCTTCCCAAATCACCCACAGGTCGGCGGGCAGCCGGCCATCAGGCAGTACCCTCGGCTGAGACATCCTATCCGGCACCCTATAAACAAACACCTTCTCAGACGATACCCAGATAGTGGACGAGCACCATGGGATCGGAAGCACCCGGGCATCCCAATAAGGGCCCAACTCCGGACCCTCACAGGGCACGACCTCAGCAGACGGGACTAGGCAACCACTAGACCGGGGCAATGAAGGAGGGGGAACAGCAGGGGATGCAGGCGCGGCAGCGACCCCACCACAGGGCACAGGAGCCGAGGCCCCCTGGCGCACATCTTTCCGCAACATCACGACGAGGTCCCGATCATCAGGGACAACCCCCCACTGCGGGGATCCAACAGCAGGTGACACAGGAAGGGGGACACAGGTAGCAACTTCGGAGCCCCGCATAGCACTATCATCCACGGCGGGGGACGCCAGCTGAGCACCATACTCCCCCACCTCCTCCCAAGGCACACCACGAAAGGGAGACACACTCCGACCCCGCCGCAAACGCTTCAAGACAGGCCGCACCACACCACGCCCAGCAGGCCCCTCCGCAGGCACGGCCACCATCGTTACATCCACACAGGCCACACCCGCACCGTCCGAAGAGTCCACAGAGGCCACATCACCCACACTGTCTACATCATCCACGGAAACAGCCACAGAACACCGACGTGCACGCTTCTGCAAAGGAATGGAAAGAGCAGAACTACAGTCGTTAACACACACAGCCACGGCAGGCACCTCACCTTGCCGAAGCACCCCCTCCAAAACAGCAGAACCCGCGTCCCTGGGAGCCGTTACCACATCCACAGGCGGGGGTGGGACATGAACCTCCACCGGGACACCCTGCACTACACGCAGCGCAGGCGACGCCCCGTCACCCTCACACACCGGCTCAACAACCCCAGGGGCCACAGCAGTCACCTGTCGTGTCGCACGGGCCAGAGAACTCGCCTCAACAGGCGGAGCAGCAGACAGGCAGTCAGGCGCCTCAGGCACAGCACCCACACCGTCCGAACGCAACAAGGGCGGAAAATCCTCCGCACGAAGAACATGCACCCGACCGGTTGCTCCCACGTCGCACGCCGCAGCCAGATGACCTTCGTGACCACACCGATAACAGGTGCGCGGTTGACCCCGGTACTGGCAGCGGAGCGTGTAACCCAACACGGACATTGACGACGGTACACTACACTTCAGCGACATCGTCAGGGTGCGGGAGCCGTCAAGCATACCAACACAGTGCCCGGCAACGACCTTATTCCATCGAACACTTAACACAGCCCCAAACCGTTCGGAACAGGAGGTTAAAAAGTCGCCCTGAAATTCGAAGGGGGCACCATGCACCGTCACAGACGTCAAGGTGACACTGAGATTCACTACCTTAACGGAGCCAGCAGTATCAGGGAGAGGGTAAACACGCCCCTCACACCGCTCGAGAAACGCCTGAAAGGCAGCCTGGAGGCGGAACTTGACACCAGCACGGTGGCCCTGAAGCAGCTGGATGCCCACCAGGTCCGACAGCTCCACATGCAGCACGTCCACCAGGGCGACACCAACCAATGGATGGTCCACCGGCACCGTAAACGCCAGACCAGCTGACAGCGTCCTCGTCATTGGAGGGCGAGACGTTCCCATGGCTAAGCAAACGTCACCCTGTCAGTGGCAAACCACCACCAGCAGGGCAACAAGCGATCACCCAACGTAAACACTAGCCAGAAGCGGAGAGACCTCAGGAACGTCCGACCTGGCCGGTGGTCACCACGCAACTCAGGACAGTATTTCTGCCCGGAGCCGCATGCCCAGGGTGCGAATGTTAGTCCTCACACCCTTGAGCAGACTGGAGGAAATCATGTGCAACCGCACACTAACTACGGCGCCAAACCGGCCGAAGTACCGTCGTAGCAGACCCTCTGAAAACTCCAAAGGAGCCCCATGTACACTGACGTAGGTGAGGGCACCACTCCGATCAGAGAGGGTCACAGTGCCCGCACCATCCGCCAAGGGTAAGGTCCTCCTTTCGTATCGACGGAGAAATTCCCGATATACCAACTCCTCCATAAACTTCACGATCGCCCGACGTGCCGTCACTAGCTCGACTCCATAAATTTCTATCACAGGGACATGAAGCAAATCACACACCAGCGCTATCTCCGGGTACCCAGCCCGTCCGGAAAATTCGAGGCCCACAGACTGAGCACGCACTACAGGGGGAAGAGGGACCCCATCGTGAACTCCACATCAGCACAGGCGGGCAGAAACACACACGCCCCTAATCGGCCAAACTGGCAAACAACCACCAACTGCCGGAGAGTGCAGGGAACACGTCCACCCTCCACGACAGCTAGCAGTTCACTCACACTGAGGAAACTAGTATCAAGAGTTGGACATTTATTGTTATGTATGTTTATATTGTATGGGAATATTATGTGAAGGAAAAATGGACTCATTTATATAATCTACGAAGTATGGGTAAATGAGTCATTATAGAGTTTGACTTGGAATCAGGTGTGATGAGGCGAGTGACGTGGCCGGACAGGCGGACGTCGTCTTTTCTTGGTTGGAGGAGCACTGTGTTGACTGATCACTGAAACTTTTGAGGGTTAACTCCTACCAAAAATGCAGATAAACTTACTGTTTATTAAGTTCCAAGATATTATAGAGTAAAAGGAGGTTCTACCAAGTAGGTTCATTTGAGACAGTCCAGGTTTCCTAGTTCACATGTATATATTGTTACAGAAATTCCTTGCTTAGGCAAGGAGATCGTGCCTATTCCTTTACCGCCTATTCAACAACATATCTGCATACTCCAGTGTAAGGAATGAACAACAACAACAACAACAACAGGTGCTCAGAAGCCGTGAAGACAGACACCACCACTACCGTCCCCCCCCCCACAAGTACCCGTTACAACTGCACACCTGCTGTCTGGCGGCCCAGCTCCACTCGCTGGTCAACAAGCCTACTGCTCGTTTGAGACTGCCGGCTGGCAATTACCTGCACTTCAGTGCCACCTACATGGACTCTGCAGTGTATAAAATCAGCTCACCACCAGCTAGACCTCAGAATACTCTTCAGTACTCCAAGCTGCAAGATCTGCTCTCGCTCCCCTGGGTGTCGGTAGTCTCTAGCATTTTATATATTTATTTGACACTTTTAATTTTGAAGGAGGAAGGAATGATCATTCCTTCTGAAGATGTATTAATAAAATACGAAAGTACTTAAGGAAATTCTTGTTTCAATTCTTCCTCCGTGGTCTGACACACATTTTTCATCACGTGCTAATTTTCGTGATTTACACAAATATATATGTGTGACAAATATGCTGCCAGGTGTGGTTCATGTGTAAACTGACTATTGTGGGACCAGTTTAAGGATTACCATATTCCTGGAGTTCTTAGGTGAAGATAACTATTTTGCAGAGAAACTATTAACGAGAATATCACTAAGTTATGAGGAGTTCCTATTCAATATTTTATTAGGTGTATATTTATTTCTGTAAATATATATTGTTAGTGGGATACCCTCCCTACTCAGACGTTTCTCTACTCCTGTTGAAATTTACTTGACTCAACTTGAAGGTTACCATCAGTCATATTTCGTAGACAAATAAGTAAACTGGAATAACTATATGACCAGAACAGTAGTGTAGGGACATGGCCAAACTGGAGATTGGATATTAAGGGCCAGGCCGTGATATCAGTAACTTATAATCTGTAACATAGTAATGGGTGCCAGATGGTCACAGTGAATAGAAACGGAGAGTAGCGGTCTGTTAAACAATTAGTTGACTTGTCCGGCCGAAACCCTTAACAGTGGTCGCCATCACTAAAGTGGGTGGCCTGTCAGAAAGTCCCAAAGGTGTGTAGAAATTTAGACTTTAAATATTGGTATGATATAAGTGTGTTGAATGTGTTTTTTTATTATTTGTGCATAATTCATTAACCTTAATGAAAAATGTTTTCATTATTTTTATATCTGCGTATTCTCTGGTGCAAAAAAATTAACAGTTCAGAAGGCATTCAAGTGAACTACGGTGTCCGTTAGTATCCCAAAGTAATTATAAGTCTAAAAGTAAGTAAGTAATTATCAAAAGAAGGCACCAAACCGGGAAGGCTATGTAGCACCATCAAATACGCAAAATAATCAGTGGGCGCTAAATATCACCAAGGATGCCAATACGAGAACAAAAACGCATAAGGCGAATGATATCAAAAGTATCCGAGTCACCAAGAATTCTATCGAGGGACAGGTGACCGAAAGGCGCGGTCGGAAAGCAAGACACACGCTCGTCCTGGAAGTCAGGACATTCAAGAAGGACATGCACGACCGTAAGAGGGACAATGCAACTAGGACAATAAGGTGCAGGGCGGCGCTCCATCAAGTGACCATGGGTTAAGCGAGTATGGCCAATACGCAACCTCGCCAGAGCTGTTTCCCACCGCCGGGTACGGTGGAAGGAGGACGGCCACGAGGAAACACAACATTTAAGAGTACGTAGCTTGTTACCAGTAACAGACAACCAAGAAGCCTGCCAACGGGTAAGGACTGAGGAATGGATAACCGGGTAAAAGTCGGAATACGGAATACCTTTACGAGAGATGGGACAAGAGCGGACAGCTTCCTTGGCGGCAGCATCCGCACGCTCATTTAAAGACACACCAATATGGCTGGCAACCCAACAAAACTCAACCGACTTAAATTTACTGTGAACAAGAAACAGTCAATGCTGGATCTCGACAACTACTGGATGAACCGATTAAAGGACCCGAGAGCCATGAGGGCACTACGAGAGTCAACAACAACTACAAAGGAAGACTGACAACGAGAAAGCAGGAGACGAAGAGCATAGAGAATAGCATAAAGTTCCGCTGTAAAGATGCTAGTCTCCGGAGGCAAGCGACACATATAAGTGCGATCAGGAAAAACAACAGAGTAGCCAACACCGTCCGCTGACTTAGACCCATCGGTGAAGACAGAAACGGAGCGGGAGTGAGAAGAAAAGTGCTCGAGGAAAAGGCGTTTTAGAACCGTAGGCGGGGTAAAAGCTTTAGTGATACGGGTCAAGGATGTACAAAACCGCGGAAGAGGGACCCTCCACGGGGGCAAAGAAGGAACAACATGAGGAGAAACATCAGAAATACGAACGGAAAGAGAATCCTGTAGGCAAGATAACCGGACAGAAAGAGGGAGGTGGTGAAGAGGAACAGGAACCGCAGGAGGGGTAAAAGTTAAAGTACGACAGAGGCGAGAGGAAGGATGTTGCAAGGACCGCGCAAGATAGCGAAGACAGTAGCGATCACGGCGGTCCTGGAGAGACAGGAAGCCAGTGTCAACATACAAGCTAATGATGGGAGTCGAACGAAAGGCACCAGAACTGAGGCGCAACCCAGTATGGTGCAAAGCATCAAGACGGCGAAGAGTAGAAGGAGAAGCAGACGAGTAGGCAGGGCAACCATAATCGAGCTTAGACAGGACGAGAGAGGAATGTAAAGCAATGATAGTGCGCCTATCTGCCCCCCAAGAAGTATGGGACAAGACCCGAAGGAGGGTAAGGGCCTTAGAGCACTGAACACGGAGGTAAGAGATATGGGGAGACCAAGACAAACGAGTGTCAAGGAATAACCCCAAAAGCTTCGCGGAATCTTTGTATTCAAGGGAATGACCATAAAGTGACAATGAGGGACGAAGAACAACCCGTTTCCGCGTAAAAGTCATGGCATAAGTCTTAGAAGTAGAGAACTTGAAGCCATGATCTGTGGCCCAAGACGACACGGCATCAATTGCAAGTTGAAGCCGGCGTTGAAGGAGAGGCGAATCATCACCCTGACAACAAAGGGTAAGATCATCGACATAGAGAGCAGAGAAGACACCAGAAGGAAGAGAGGAAAGAAGACCATTGAGGGCAACCAGAAAAAGAGTAGTGCTCAGAACACTACCCTGGGGCACACCTTCGTATTGCTGAAAAGAGGGAGAGAGAGCGGTACCAAGGCGCACCTGAAAGGAACGATGAGAGAGGAAGCTGCGGAGAAAGAGAGGGAGATGACCACGAAGGCCAAAAGAATGAAGTTGAGATAGGATATGATAACGCCAAGTGGTGTTGTAAGCCTTTTCTAGGTCAAAAAGGACGGCAACAACGGAGGTCTTCGCAGCAAAAGCAGTACGAATATAGACCTCCAAGTTCACCAGGACATCTGTCGTGCTGCGGCACTTGCGGAAACCAAATTGAGAAGGGGAGAGGTGGTGATGGTGTTCCAGGAACCACATCAGACGAACGTTAACCATACGTTCAAAGAGTTTGCAGACACAACTTGTGAGAGCAATAGGGCGAAAGTCCTTAGGGGAAGTACCCAGAGACCCCGGTTTGCGAACAGGGAGGACAACGGCATCGAGCCAGTCCTCACCCAGCAAACAATTTTAGGTTGCCACAACATATCTGGAAAGTATTTGAAAGTATTGGAAACGTTTGTTTTATCGTATCAGATACGATATTGTGTGTGGACTTAAATAGGTTTCCAAAACTTATAACCAAGACATATGTATCTAACACTAATTTGAGATGTTGTGGCAACTTTACACTCCTAACATGAGTCATTCATAATCCATTCATATACCAATATGAATCTCTTATGAAAGGTTTGAGCCAATAATCTGAACCCTTTTCACATCTTTGTGTGTAAAGTTAAATTTCTTGAAATTAAATTATATTTTATATTATATTATTTTTTATTATATTTTATATTATATTATTTTTATTATATTTTATATTATATTATTATTTTCAATTTTAATATTAAAACCAATTGAAGGGTAAAAAATATCTAATAATTTATATTTCTTGATTATTTACTAACAATTAAAATTATTTACTAATGGAGAGAGGGGAGGCTGTACGGCGGAGAGTGGCAGCTGTGGCGGACAGTGGCGCCGGTGGCGGATAGTGGCGGCGGGCGGAAAGTGGCGGAGGGCGGACAGTGGCGGTGGCGGGCGGACAGTGGCGGCGGGCGGACAGTGGCGGCGGTGGCGGACAGTGGCGGCGGTGGCGGATAGTGGCGGCGGTGGCGGATAGTGGTGGCGGGCGGACAGTGGCGGCGGGCGGACAGTGGCGGCGGTGGCGGATAGTGGCGGCTGTGGCGGATAGTGGCGGCGGGCGGACCGTGGCGGCTTTCGCGGCGGTGGTGGACAGTGGCGGCGGCGGTGGTGGACAGTGGCGGCGGGCGGACAGTGGCGGCGGCGGGCGGACAGTGGCGGCGGCGGGCGGACAGTGGCGGCGGCGGGCGGACAGTGGTGGCGGCGGGCGGACAGTGGTGGCGGCGGGCGGACAGTGGAGGCGGCGGGCGGACAGTGGTGGCGGCGGGCGGACAGTGGTAGCGGCAGGCGGACAGTGGTGGCGGCGGGCGGACAGTGGTGGCGGTGGCAGACAGTGGTGGCGGTGGCGGACAGTGGTGGCGGTGGCGGATAGTGGCAGCGGGCGGACAGTGGCGGCGGGCGGAAAGTGGTGCGGCGGTGGCGGACAGTGGCGTCGGGCGGACAGTGGCGTCGGGCGGACAGTGGCGGCGGTGGCGGATAGTGGTGGCGGGCGGACAGTGGCGGCGGGCGGACAGTGGCGGATAGTGGCGGCGGGCGGACAGGGCGGCGGCGGGCGGACAGTGGCGGCGGGCGGTGAGTAGCGGCGGGAGGACAGTGGCGGCGGTGGCGGATAGTGGCGGCGGGCGGACAGTGGCGGCGGCGGGCGGACAGTGGCGGCGGCGGGCGGACAGTGGCGGCGGCGGGCGGACAGTGGCGGCGGCGGGCGGACAGTGGCGGCGGCGGGCGGACAGTGGCGGCGGCGGGCGGACAGTGGGCGGCGGGCGGACAGTGGCGGCGGCGGGCGGACAGTGGCGGCGGCGGGCGGACAGTGGCGGCGGCGGGCGGACAGTGGCGGCGGCGGGCGGACAGTGGTGGCGGCGGGCGGACAGTGGAGGCGGCGGGCGGACAGTGGAGGCGGCGGGCGGACAGTGGTGGCGGCAGGCGGACAGTGGTGGCGGTGGCAGACAGTGGCGGATAGTGGCGGCGGGCGGACAGGGCGGCGGCGGGCGGACAGTGGCGGCGGGCGGACAGTAGCGGCGGGAGGACAGTGGCGGCGGTGGCGGATAGTGGCGGCGGGCGGACAGTGGCGGCGGGCGGATAGTGGCGGCGGGCGGACCGTGGCGGCTTTGGCGGCGGTGGTGGACAGTGGCGGCGGCGGGCGGACAGTGGCGGCGGCGGGCGGACAGTGGCGGCGGCGGGCGGACAGTGGCGGCGGCGGGCGGACAGTGGCGGCGGCGGGCGGACAGTGGCGGCGGCGGGCGGACAGTGGCGGCGGCGGGCGGACAGTGGCGGCGGCGGGCGGACAGTGGCGGCGGCGGGCGGACAGTGGAGGCGGCGGGCGGACAGTGGAGGCGGCGGGCGGACAGTGGTGGCGGCGGGCGGACAGTGGTGGCGGTGGCAGACAGTGGTGGCGGTGGCGGACAGTGGCGGCGGTGGCGGACAGTGACGGCGGTGGCGGACAGTGGCGGCGGTGGCGGACAGTGGCGGCGGTGGCGGACAGTGGCGGCGGTGGCGGACACTGGCGGCTGTGTCTGGCGGTGGTGGCGGGCGGTGGCGGGTGGCGGCGTCTGTGATGAGTAGTGGCGGCTGGCGGTGGTGGGTGGTGGTGGCGGCGGCGGTGGTGGTGGGTGGTGGTGGCGGCGGCGGTGGTGGTGGTGGGTGGTGGGTGGCGGCGGCGGTGGTGGTGGTGGGTGGTGGGTGGCGGCGGCGGTGGTGGTGGTGGGTGGTGGGTGGCGGCGGCGTGGTGGTGGTGGGTGGGTGGTGGCGGCGGCGGTGGTGGAGGTGGGTGGTGGGTGGCGGCGGCGGTGGTGGTGGTGGTGGGTGGCGGCGGCGGTGGTGGTGGGTGGCGGCGGCGGTGGTGGTGGGTGGTGGGGGGCGGCGGCGGTGGTGGTGGGTGGTGGGTGGCGGCGGTGGGTGGTGGTGGGTGGCGGCGGCGGGTGGTGGTGGTGGGTGGCGGCGGCGGGTGGTGGTGGTGGGTGGCGGCGGCGGGTGGTGGTGGTGGGTGGCGACGGCGGGTGGTGGTGGTGGGTGGTGGCGGCGGGCGGTGGTGGTGGGTGGTGGCGGCGGGCGGTGGCGGGTGGTGGCGGGCGGCGGCGGCTGTGGTGGGTGGTGACGATCGGCGGTGGGGGGGGCTGGTGGCGCCTGGCGGTGGCGGCTTGCGGTGGCGACTGTGGCAACGGGCGGTGACGGCTGATAGCGGGCGGTGGTGGCGGCTGGTGGCAGGTGGTGGCGGCGGTGATGGGTGGTGGCGGCGGCGGTGGTGGTGGGTGGTGGTGGCGGCGGCGGTGATGGGTGGTGGTGGCGGCGGCGGCGGCTGGTGGTGGTGGGTGGTGGTGGTGGTGGGTGGTGGTGGTGGGTGGTGGCGGCGGGTGGTGGCGGCGGGTGGCGGCGGGTGGCGGTGGTGGGTGGCGGTGGCTGGTGGCGGCTGGTGGCGGCGGGTGGTGAGTGGCGGTGGCTGGTGGCGGGTGGCGGCTGGTGGCGGGAGGTGGCGGGTGGTGGCGGGTGGCGGCTGGTGGTGGTGGTGGCGGGTGGCGGCTGGTGGCGGCTGGTGGTGGCTGGTGGTGGGTGGCGGCGGGTGGTGAATGGCGGTGGTGGGTGGCGGTGGCTGGTGGCGGGTGGCGGCTGGTGGTGGGTGGTGGCGGGTGGCGGTGGTGTGTGGCGGTGGCTGGTGGCGGTGGTGGGTGGCGGTGGCTGGTGGTGGGTGGTGGCGGCGGGGTGAGTGGCGGTGGTGGGTGGCGGTGGCTGGTGGCGGGTGGCGGCTGGTGGCGGGTGGCGGCTGGTGGCGGGTGGTGGCGGGTGGCGGCTGGTGGCGGGTGGTGGCGGGTGGCGGCTGGTGGTGGGTGGGTGGCGGGTGGTGGGTGGTGGCGGCGGCGGGTGGTGAGTGGCGGTGGCGGCTGGTGGGTGGCGGCTGGTCGTGGGTGGTGGCGGGTGGCGGCTGGTGGTGGGTGGTGGCGGGTGGCGGCTGGTGGTGGCTGGTGGTGGCTGGTGGTGGGTGGTGTCGGGTGGCGGCTGGTGGTGGGTGGTGTCGGGTGGCGGCTGGTGGTGGGTGTGTCGGGTGGCGGCTGGTGGTGGGTGGTGGCAGGTGGCGGCTGGTGGTGGGTGGCTGCGGGTGGCGGCTGGTGGTGGGTGGCGGCTGGTGGTGGGTGGCGGCGGCTGGTGGCGGGTGGTGGTGGGTGGCGGGTGGCGGCTGGTGGTGGTGGCGGCTGGTGGTGGGTGGTGGTGGGTGGCGGCTGGTGGTGGGCGGCGGGTGGCGGCTGGTGGCGGCGGGTGGCGGCTGGTGGCGGCCAGCTGGGACACACCCTTCACCACTGAAGGTCTGAGTACAACTAACCATATGTCTCTCTCACCCCACCAGCCCAGTGTTGCCAGCTCGCACTCTCAAAATGTTTCCTTCAAAGATTGTATATTATCTTTGAACAACAAGTTTGATTATCAAGGAAATAATGCATATATTATTGTCACATTAATACTGTGCAATATCTTATTACATTCCTGCTAAATAATTATAATTTGAAACAGGACAAAAATCCAACATACATATAAAAACCAACATTAGAGATCACGAGGCCTAGGCCTCGCCTGTGACCACACATCCTGCCTCCCTGGCCTGCTACCCTCTCACACCTCACACTCTTAACTCTCTCATAATCACTCTCACTCTCTTACTCTGTCACTCTTACTCTCTGTCACTCTTACTCTCTGTCACTCTTACTCTCTGTCACTCTTACTCTCTGTCACTCTTACTCTGTCACTCTTTCTCTGTCACTCTTACTCTGTCACTCTTACACTCTTACTCTCTGTCACTCTTACTCTGTCACTCTTACTCACTGTCACTCTTACTCACTGTCACTTACTCACTGTCACTCTTACTCTCTATCACTCTTACTCTGTCACTCTTACTCTCTGTCACTCTTACTCTCTGTCACTCTTACTCTCTGTCACTCTTACTCTCTGTCACTCTTACTCTCTGTCACTCTTACTCTCTGTCACTCTTACTCTGTCACTCTTACTCTGTCACTCTTACTCTCTGTCACTCTTACTCTCTGTCACTCTTACTCTCTGTCACTCTTACTCTCTGTCACTCTTACTCTCTGTCACTCTTACTCTCTGTCACTCTTACTCTCTGTCACTCTTACTCTCTGTCACTCTTACTCTCTGTCACTCTTACTCTCTGTCACTCTTACTCTCTGTCACTCTTACTCTCTGTCACTCTTACTCTCTGTCACTCTTACTCTCTGTCACTCTTACTCTCTGTCACTCTTACTCACTCTCAGTCACCCTTACCCATTCATACTCACTCTCTCACTCTTACTCTCATACTCTTACTCTCAATTACTCTTACTCTCAATCACTCTTACTCCCAATCACTCACTCCCAATCACTCCTACTCTCAATCACTCCTACTCACATCTTACTCTTACTCCCAATCACTCTTACTCTCAATCACTCTTATTCTCATTCTTACTCTTACTCTCACTCTTACTCTTACTCCCAATCACTCTTACTCCCAATCACTCTTACTCTCAATCACTCTTACTCTCAATCACTCTTACTCTCAATCACTCTTACTCTCATTCTTACTCTTACTCACTCTTACTCTCAATCACTCTTATTCTCATTCTTACTCCTACTCCCAATCACTCTTACTCCCAATCACTCTTACTCTCAATCACTCTTACTCCCAATCACTCTTACTCTCAATCACTCTTACTCTCAATCACTCTTACTCTCAATCACTCTTACTCTCATTCTTACTCTTACTCACTCTTACTCTCAATCACTCTTATTCTCATTCTTACTCCTACTCCCAATCACTCTTACTCCCAATCACTCTTACTCTCAATCACTCTTACTCCCAATCACTCTTACTCTCAATCACTCTTACTCTCAATCACTCTTACTCTCACTAACTCTCAATCACTCTTACTCTCACTCTAACTCTCAATCACTCTTACGCACTATTACTCACTCTTTCTCCCAGTCATCCTTACTCACTCTCATACTCACTCTTACTCTGTCACTCTTACTCTCAGTCACTCTTACTTATACTCACTCTTACTCACACTTACACACTCTCTGGCACTCTCACTCACCTTCAGTCACTCTTACTCACTCTTACCCACTCTCGCTCACTCTTACTCACTCTAGTTAATAAGAACACGCCAATATAAGACAACAAACGTTTTCAGATTCTTTCTCACCACTTTCCAGCAACTTTTATAATTTATATAAATTATCTTAGGGAATAATACATAAATTATATATTTAAACATGATATTAGTGTTTAGTGGAATGCATAAGGAGTCAAATTGTGTTAAAAAGAGCGATTTTTAGAAAATTTGGAAACTACTTTTTTCTGTTCATATTATAACTAAATGGATTTTAAAGGTTTCACTCAGCCAATATATATCATTCACAATTTATTAATGAATTTTACAAAAAAAAAAATAAATTTTATATTTAAACATGTAAAAACTATTTGTTTTACATTTGGAAGAAAATAATTGTAGAAAAACTATTTATAATTAAACCTTTGTGTTTGGATTTTTGAGTCAAAGTTTCTCAAGGCTCTCCTGCACCATTCTCAATGCAAATCATTCCCACACCTATGGGAAGAGATAGGCGAACGTTGTGTAGATGATTTGTGTTTGCTGGGCAGGGACTGACGACGACTCCCAGATCCGATTATACAGACTCAGTAAATTCTGAGACGTGCTCGGAGGGAGATGGCGAAGCATCTCATAATGAATACCATCGGAGCCCGCCGCCGTAGAACCGCAGAGGGCCAGGGCAGAACGAAGTTTCAGAGAGAGAGAAGGGATCATTATAGGGAAGCTGAAGAATGAGTGCAGAAATCTAAAGGACGAGACTCAAGGACAGGTTTACGAAGAAGGAAAGATTGGGGAAGATGAAGACCAGAGCTAACAGAAGAAAAGTGGGAACCAGTTCGGAAGCGACCTGCAACGGGTCCGCCACAAGAGTATCATGGAGGTGAAGGACCGGGGAAACATCGGGAACGAACTTACCCGCTATCTTGCGGATACGCTTCCAGATCTGGGCCAGAGGGGTTTTGGACGTAATTGTTGAGACATAAGATGCCCAACATTCACGTTTAGCCGTACAGATGGCCCTACGGGCCACCGCACTCGCCTTTCCGAAAGAAAAGAAAAGAATCGGTCGTCTGCCTACGGCGGTGCCTCTTCCAGGCTGCACGCTTACAGCGGACAGCCCGAGCACAGTACGCATTCCACCAGGGAACGCACTTCCGTGGACCCCGAGAGGAAGAGCGAGGAATAGAGCGGAGGGCAGCGTTGAAGACAGTGTCATGAAAAAGGAGGAGAGCGCGAGAGAGAGGCAGAAGGGAGAGGTCAGAGAGAGCAGCACTGAGGGTAAATAGGGCCAAGTCTGCCTTAGCAAACTGCCACCTAGGGAAAGAGAGGGAAGGGCGAAAAGAGAAAAAGGAAACAAGGATGGGGAAATGATCACTTCCATGGAGGTCATCAAGAGCCTGCCACGTGAAATCTAAGTAAAGAGAAGAAGAGCAGAGAGAAAGATCAAGACAAGAAAAGGTGCGAGTCCAAGAGTCCAAATGAGTGGGCTCACCAGAATTCAGAAGAGACAGGGAAGAAGAGAGGAGAAACGGCTCAAGGAGGCGACCCTGGGTATTCGTCAGGACGTCACCCCAAAGAGAATGACGACAATTGAAGTCACCCAGCAGGAGCACAGGCTCCGGCAAGGAGTCTAGGAGTTGTTTCAAATCAGGAAGAGAGAGCGGGACACTCGGGGGAGATAAATGGAACAAACTGTGTACCATTTCCCACAAAGATACGAGCAGCAGAACAATGGAGAGGCGAAGGAAAAAGTAAAGGAACAAAGGGAACATCTGCACGAATCAAGAGAGCAGAAGAATTAGAAGCCCCAGCAATGGCTGGGGGGGGGGAAAGAAAGGAATAGCCATGAAAACGACCAGGACGAGCACAAGCATTAGCTCCTGGAGACAGACACAAAGGGGCGAAAACCGCGAAATCAGAAGTTGGAGTTCGAGGAAATTGCCGTAATAACCTCGAACGTTCCATTGAAGAATGGACAACGACGAGAAGAGAAAGGACAAAAACAGAGAACAAGGTAGAAACAAAGGCGAAAGAGCAACAGAGCACGTTAAAGAATATCAGGGTTGGGATCAGGGTCAGCAAAGTCAGGTTAGGGGGCATGGGTAAACCGAGCAAAGACGGAGGGAAGGAAACGGGAGAACAGATCAGAGGTGGGCGGGCGGGGTCCGGAGGAGGAGGAGGAGGAGAAAGAGGAGGAGACAACGGAGAGGAGCAGTCAAGGACAGCAGCAGGAAGAGGGGGAGTAGAAAGAGGGGAGCGCACCCCAGCAAGAGCAGCAACCGAAAGGGAAGCAGGGGCCAAAGAAACCTCCATAGCAGGAACAGGGGGCGCAATCACTGAAACGGGAGGGGAAGGAGCAACAGAGCCAGAAGTAGGAGCTGAGGAAGAAAGCGAAGCCTTCTTACCCGCCGGGGAAGAGGAAGGAGAGGAGCCAGGCTTACGCTTCTGACTTAAAGAGACCGGTGTCCCAGCAACTACGTACTGGGCAACGGATTCCAGTGTCTCAACAGGAGAAGCTGAACGAGAGCACACACGACGGCCGTTAGGAGAGCGATGGACATCCGCCCGCACCGACAGGCGGTGGGGAGAGCCGATAGATGGAGGAAGAGGATGGGAAGGAGGATCGGAGGGGGACGAGGAAGAAGACACAGGAGACATGACAGACCGGGTTGAAAGAAGGGGAACCCCAGACAGAGGACCAGGAGGGGGACCCCTCGGGAAAGAACTCAAAGGAACAGAGGAGGGGGCAGGTGGGCGTATCAGGGTCCAAGGCCCGGAAACGGTTGAGAGTCTGAGGAAGGGGGGAAGGACGAGGAAAGGAACAGCGCAACACGCGAGCATAAGAGATGTTAGTATAAGGCGGGAGCCGGCGAACCTGGCGCCTCGCCTCAGGAAAAGATAAACGCTCCCGGTGCTTCAGGTTAAGGACGGCCGCCTCAAGCTTGTAATGGACACAGGCACGGGAGAAGGTAGGATGGGCCTCACCGCAATTGAGGCAGCGAGCTTGGGGAGAAGTGCACTCCGACTTAGAGTGACCTTCACTCCCACACAAAGGACAGAGAGACACAGTCCCAGAGCAGCGGAGGGCACCATGCCCAAACCTCCAGCACTTATTACAAAGTCGAGGAGAAGGAATATACTCCTGGACAGAGCACCTAGCACCAGCAAGAATGACAGAGGATGGAAGGGTCCTACCATCAAAGGTGATCTTCACAACGCGAAGGGGTTGACGGCGACGACCACGAGGGGGACGAGTAAACGAGTCAACCTGGAGGACAGAATGGCCTTGGCATCAAGGATATGCCGAATATCATCGTGGCAATCCTGCAGATTCCGAACACCGGTTGCAACATGGGGTGGGAGGAGAATAGTGCCAACACTGGAATTCATCTGAACGTTCTTGGAGACCCGAACAGGGATCTCGCCAAGGCAAGATAAGGCAGCCAAGCGGGAAGCCGCATCCTGAGAAGGAGCAGCAACGACACGTGTACCGAGACGAGTGGGGTTGAAAGTAACAGACGCATCCACGGAATCTACAAGATGCCGATGGAGGGAGAAATCGTCAGGAGGCGCAGAATCAAGAGGGAGGAGATCAAAGTATTTGGCCCATGAAGCAGGACCAAACGAGGCCTGATACGCATCAGCACGGGAAGGAATCGAGCGAGTGCGGTTGGGGCGCGAACAGCGTTGAGAACCCCTAGAGAGAGAGGGGACAAAAGGCGCAGTAGTCACAACGAAAGACTTAGCCACACCAGGGGACGAAGTGGTCACCACCGGGGGCTGGAGGCTCGACCCAACCCCAGAGGAGGGAGGGGAGCTGGGGGAAGAAGTCAGGACGGTCAAATGAGGAGCAAGGTCGGGGCCCAACGCAGCGGGAGCTACAGAGCCTGGTCTTCCAATACAGGCCGACTCGGGGGCTTGGTCGCCCACCCCACGAGCCTGAGAGGGTACAACGGAAACATTCAACAACATAGAGACGAAAAGTGACAAATTCATCCACGAATGTGCCCCCATACCCACCATGGAGCCACAATTAGAGGCAGGACACCCAACAGGAAGCTATCGCCGATCATGCATGGGCCCCCTAGGGGTGCGTCGTGAGTATACGCCCCACAAACGCCACCTTAAGAACCGTCAGTCCGTCGAGATCGGGTTCAGCGACGAAAGGGGGATTGACAATAAAAGGTTCCCCTCGCTCGAGACGTTGGGTACTACAGTTCTATGGGTGCAAGAGAACCTCCTTAAGCACCCGGGTGTCAAAATAGAAGAAGTCCAAAGAAATAATCCAAAACAAGCAAAAGGTCGGCAGGAAACGACAAGCAGATAGGAGAAGAGGGGGGAGAAAAACGAAACATAAGGAAAAGGAAAAGCGATCCGGCACAATTGGAGAAGACAGCAGCAGGAGTGCAAGGCCAGAAAAGGACAGAGGACTGCCCAACGGAGCATCACACTCCGGCAGCCGTCCACCAAGCCCCCTCACGACGCCAACGGGCCGGATGGGGAGGGGGTCTAAGTCTAAAAGAAAAAGCGCTGGAGCTTAACAAAAATTCCGATTCTAGAGTTAAGTTTGCAAATAAAAATGTATTTAGTAGCACGACAAATTACAGACAATCCATGTGTTGAGGGGTTTAAAGCAGAAAAAAATCCGTGGTGGTTGGTAAGTACTATGGTCTAATATTGCACACGGGAATGATGCAGACAGAACTGCCATTAGAGATTATGACACACAGGGTAGATGCGCAAATTCTCCAACAGGAGATTTTAGAGCAGTCCCCGTCCACCAGTGGTGCAAATATGGAGGCTACAGGAAATGTGGAAACTCAAATGCAGTGGCAGGCAGAATTGGAACTGAGGAAGTTTCGATTTGAGACAAAAGAATCTCCAAGAAATTTGAGGCAGTGCAAACTCAGAAGGTGTTGAAAACATTACTAGCTATAAAATGGTTTAGAACCTTTAAACGAGATTAGACTAACAGAATTGGGAATTAAATAAGAAAACACCGGTATGTTTGATTTGGGACAACCTGGGCAAACAGTTACACAATGGCACCAGTGCACACATTAACACAGAAAGGACATTAAACTCAATGGAACAGGTGCACACAGTAACGACATTGAAAACCAGGGAACCAGTGCACAGTGACACTAGTGAACACAATAGCACCTATGCACAAAGTAACCCCAGTGAATTCAATGGCACCAGTGCACACAATAAGAATATTGAACACAAAGGTATCAGTGTATACAGTAATACCAGTGATCACAATTGCACCAGTGAACACAGTGTCACAAGACCACACACTAAAACCAGTGAACACAATGGCAACAGTGCACACAGTAAGAACATTGAACTCAATAGCACCGGAGCACTCAGAAACACCAGCAAATGCATTGGCACCAGAGCACACAATATAAGCAGTGAACACAATAGCACTAGAACACACAACAAATATATTGAATCCAGTGGCACCAGTGCACACAGTAGGGACACTGAACACAATGACACTAGTGCACACAGAAAGAACATTGAACACAATGGCAACAGTACCCACAGTAACATCATGGAATACAATGGCACCAGTGCACAAAGAATCACTAGTGAACCCAATTTCACCAGTGCACTCAGTAAGGACATTGAACACAATGGTACCATTACACACATGGAATGCATTAGGGGGTGATATGGAATGCATTAGGGGGTGATGTGGTGGAGGCTCACTCCATACACAGTTTCAAGTGTAGATATGACAGAGCCCGATAGGCTCAGGAATCTGTACACCTGTTGATTGACGGTTGAGAGGCGGGACCAAAGAGCCAGAGCTCAACCCCCGCAAACACAACTAGGTGAGTACAACTAGGTGAGTACACAATAACACAAGTGAACACAATGGCACCAGTGCACACAGTAAGGACACTGTACACAATAGCGCCAGTTCACAAAGGAACATTGAAGCCAATGGTACCAGTGCCCACAATAACACCAGTGAACACAATGGCATTAGCGCGCCCCTGACAATCAGTAAGCACAATGGCACTAGTACCCACAGTAACACCAGAGAACTCATTGGCACTGTTACGAACCTTACCTCCTGTGGAGGTTAGTATTTATTATAAACTGTTTTATTAATACAGAGTGGTGGATTAGAGAAGGTTCTTAAAAGAAATCTGCAGCTGGCAACTGGGAAGCCACGATATTACCCAGCCAGCTAATATATATTTTTTTTTTTTTTTTTTTTTTTTTTTACATGCGAACATGCGAATAAATACAATACAATAAATATAATAAAATAAGAACCAATAACAAACAATCAGACAACAAAAAAATACAAAAGCACAAAGCAAATATACACAAAGTAACACAAATACACTAAATACCGGCATGAAGGACCGACAACAAAATCACAACAATGAGCACAAAGAAACAACAATACTGGACGGAAATACAATAAAAACAAAACAACAGTCATGAAAAACACAACACCAGCCTGAAGGGCGCACAATAGGTACAATACATTGCAAACAAACCACAGGTCACAGCAAGCACACAGACTACTCAAATTGTTCATACTTATCCGGCCACTCCGCCGCCGGAACCGAACACAATACGCCTCCCACAGTAACATTACGTCATTCGGAACAGGTACAGTATTAACAGTACGAGGATTAGGCATCAACTCGGGCACACCCACAACAAAACACCGAGCCCGCTGTACCCAGATGGAAGAAGGGCACCACGGAACAGGATGCACGCGGTCAATAATGTAAAACTGCAGAGGATGCTGCGCACCATGCGCCACTCCGGAGGCCAAGATGAGAGGGAGGGGCTCCTTCCCACGAGGCCGGGCAATGGGCAGCGCACTGGGAGCCTCCTCGGCTGCCTCACAGTGCTCCGCGTCAACCACCGAACGTTGTTCCTGCCGGGACCCCCCACGCTTGGCATCCTTCTTCAGTACCAGCTTGATGCCTCGGCGCGTACCAAAACTCTCATCACCCACGTCAGTAGGAGCGACCACCCCCCACTGCGGAGAACCTTCTGCAGGAGAAAGAACAGGAGGTAAATCATAGGTACAACCATCGTCAACAGCAGACACATGGACGTCAGCCACCACCAGCGTCGTAGAGCGCGAAGCACCCGGAGGCGCCACAACATCTCCCGAAGCTCCACCTGCGTCGTAGTCCTCCGCATCAGCCCAAGCAGCAGAAGAACGCCTGGACCGCTTGGGCACTGGCCGCACATCCTCACAGCCGGAGGCGGACCCAGAACCACGGGACTCACGAACCGGGCGAACCGACGCCCGTCGCAGAATGGCAGCAGCCTCTACCACAGGGGGAACCGGACCACACACAGCAGGAGGCACCGCAGCCACCCCAGCACCCAGCACAGGAGGAACCCGAGGGGAGGACGCAGGGCCAGGGTCCACAGTCGAAGGACGAGGAAGCCGACGGCGACGCTCCACAGGGATCACCAGGAAGGTCCATGGGAACGGCAGGGCCAGAGACATGGTCAGGAGGAACATCCGATGGCACCGCAACACCCGGAGGAGGGTCCGCAACAACCAGGGGAACGTCGGGTTGACACTGGGGGAGCCGCAGCAGCGAACGGGACGTTCACCTCCTCACCCCCGGAGTCCTCCTCCAGAGGGAGCGGCGGGAAATCCTCCTCACGGAACAAGTTCACAGGAGCGACCGGATCAGCAGTACACCCGGCAGCCTGATGCCCCAACAAGCCACACCGGAAGCAAGTACGGGGTTGCCGGGCATAAAACACACGCACATAGTACCCCAACAGCCGGACAGAGCACGGTATGTCCGACCTCAGTCGCATCCCGAGGGTCCGAATGCTGGTCTTCACACCCGAATACGTGCCAGACGACAGTGAGTTCATCCGCACACTGACGACAGAGCCGTACCTCTGGAAGAATCGCCGGAGGAGAGTCTCAGGAAACTCCATGGGGGCGCCATGAACACTGACATACGTCACAGCACCACTACGGTCTCAAATGGTCACAGACCCGGTGCCGTCCTGGAGCTGCAAAGTACGTCCCTCGTACCTCCGTAAGAAAGCACGGTACACCGCCTCACCCACAAACTTGACAACAACACGGTGAGCAGTTACCAGCTCAATGCCATATACGTCCCCAACCGGGACACGAAGCATGGCACTCAATACCACGTCCACCAGCGGGTATCCAGCACGGCCAGTAAACTCCAAGCCGATGGAGTTTACCCTCACGACAGGGGGAAGATGGCCGCCCATCGTAGAAGCGCCACGTCCACACCACCAGGAACAGCAGGGAGGGTAGAGACACCCACACCCCCTGCCGGCGAAAACGTTAATCACCTCAAACTACCGGAGCGAGCAGGCGACACGTCCTCACTGCACGGTAGCTCAGGAGCAACTCCTCCAGCCAGCTAATTAGTACCTTTTGAGAAGGAAATTATTCAGGAAGAATGTGTATTGGTATAGCAAAAGTATGTTATTCAATAATTGGCTCAATACAAAAATTGCATGGGGAATATTGTAAATTGAGTCAGTAAAGAGTTTGATTGGAAATGTTGAAAAATACATTACATGACGCAACCAGGGGGGGGGACGACGGACGCCATTTTTTACCTGACGCGGAGCACCAGCTGTCTGACCAGCCCTTGTTTTCTGAGGGATTTCTCCGGCCGTATCATACGATAAGCCACAGGGTTCTATTAACAGGGTTGCAAGGATGAGTAAAATACTCTGATAGCCTACTGGGCAGTTTCTGAAGGAGACAGTCCAGATTTCCTAGGGATTTATATATGTGTCACCGACTGAGAGAGGTTGTGCTGGAGTGCACAGTTCCAGTGTCGGACTAAGAGCTATATGGGGACCTGAGCCCATTTGGGTGATAAGATATAAGTTTGTTTTCCTTCTGAATGCATTGATAATAATGAATGAATTATGTTATGCATTGTTGCGTGTGTTATATAACTAAACATTTGTGTCATTTATCTACTTGATTGTTTCCCTATGCCGTGAATTCCCCTTGGCACAATTAAAAGCCTTATTTCCCTAGACAATAAGGTATATGACGAGAACATGATAGCCACCATTGCAAACAACAAGAACATTGAACACAAGGCAGCAGTGCACACAACAAGAACATTGAACACAATGTCACAAGTGCACACAGTAACACCAGTGAACACAATGGCAACAGTGCACACAGTAAGAACATTGAACATAATAGCACCGTAGCACTCAGAAACACCAGCGAACACAACAACGACATTGAAACCAATGGGACAGTGCCAAAAGAAATACCAGTGAACACAATAGCACCATTGTCCACAGGAACACCAGTAAACACAATTGCACAAGTTAAAAAAATAATGACATTGAACACAATGGAACCAGTGCACACATTATTGACATTAAACACAATGGTACATGTGCACACAATAAGGAAATTGAACACATTTCCACAAGTACACACAGTAAGGATATTGAACACAATTGCACCAGAACACACAGAACATTGAACACTATGGCGCCAGTGAGCAAAGGACATTGATCACTATGGCGCCAGTGAACAAAGTAAGGACATTGAACATAATGCCACCATTACACAGAGCAACACCAGTGAACACAATGACACCAATGCACACAGTAACACCAGTGAGGATAATGGCAACAATGCACATAGTAACACCAGTGAACATAATGGCATCAGTGCCCAGAGAAGTACCAGTGAACAGAATAGCACCAGTGCACACAGCAACACTAGTGAACGCATTAGCATCAACAAAGAATTGCACCAGCGAACACATTAACGCCAATACAGACAATGGCACCATTGCACACATTAAGGACACTGAACACATGGGCACCATTGCACACAGTAAGGACACTGAACACATGGGCACCAGTGCACACAGTAAGGACACTGAACACATGGGCACCAGTGCACACAGTAAGGACACTGAACACATGGGCACCAGTGCACACAGTAAGAACACTGAGCACAATTGCAACAGTATACACAGTAACAATAGTGGACACAATGACAAGAGTGCTTAGAGTAACACCAGTGAACACATTGGCACCGGTACACCGTAAAAATAATGAACACACTGGTACCAGTGCACACAGTAACACCAGTGAACACACTGGCACCAGTGCACACCGGAACACCAGTGAACACAGTGGTATTAGTGCACACAGTAACACCAGTGAACACAGTGGTACCAGTGCACACAGTAACACCAGTGAACACCCTGGCACCAGTGCACACAGGAACACCAGTGAACACAGTGGTATTAGTGCACACAGTAACACCAGTGAACATAATGGCACCAGTGCACACAGTAACACCAGTGAACACAGCGGCACCAGTGCACACAGTAACACCAGTGAACACAGTGGCACCAGTGCACACAGTAACACCAGTGAACACAGTGGCACCAGTGCACACAGTAACACCAGTGAACACAGTGGCACCAGTGCACACAGTAACACCAGTGAACACAGTGGTACCAGTGCACACAGTAACACCAGTGAACATAATGGCACCAGTGCACACAGTAACACCAGTGAACACAGCGGCACCAGTGCACACAGTAACACCAGTGAACACAGTGGTACCAGTGCACACAGTAACACCAGTGAACACAGTGGCACCAGTGCACACAGTAACACCAGTGAACACAGTGGCACCAGTGCACACAGTAACACCAGTGAACACAGTGGCACCAGTGCACACAGTAACACCAGTGCACACAGTAACACCAGTGAACACAGTGGTACCAGTGCACACAATAACACCAGTGAACATAATGGCACCAGTGCGCACAGTAACACCAGTGAACACAGTGGTACCAGTGCACACAGTAACACCAGTGAACACAGTGGCACCAGTGCACACAGTAACACCAGTGAACACAGTGGTACCAGTGCACACAATAACACCAGTGAACATAATGGCACCAGTGCGCACAGTAACACCAGTGAACACAGTGGTACCAGTGCACACAGTAACACCAGTGAACATAATGGCACCAGTGCGCACAGTAACACCAGTGAACACAGTGGTACCAGTGCACACAGTAACACCAGTGAACATAATGGCACCAGTGCGCACAGTAACACCAGTGAACACAGTGGTACCAGTGCACACAATAACACCAGTGAACACACTGGCACCAGTGCACACAGGAACACCAGTGAACACAGTGGCACCAGTCGACATAGTAGATAAAGCAGAGGATGTTGGAATCACTAAGACATGGCATGATTGTAATCAAGTTCATTATGCCCAAGCAGGCAGCGATCTAAAAATATGTATTTCCCTCCTTTTAGATATGGACAAGACAGCCCTGTTTTAAATAAAATCTAAATGAGACTGATTACAAAATAATATGAGATAATTCTTGTATAATTTACCCCAGCACTGTGGCTTAGCACAACAACAAAATAATAGAACCTACTTATATAAACATCAATCCAAATTTTAATATCTGCTCAGGGCAGTGGTTTCCACATGTCGCAAACGATTGTGTAACTTAGAGGTTATTCCCTATTGCTTACACGTCTTCCCAAGACACCTGACTTGACGCTACAAAAGCAGCTACAGCTGGCATTCTCGCAAAGCCTGAGTAACTTCACAATATACACACCAACACCTTAATCATATTGCTCACAATGTACTCAGTAGGCCTGAGAAACTTCACAAGACATTCATCGCCACTGCAACCCGTTACGGGGGTTTTAACAACGACCATACGCTACAAACGCCTAAAAGTCAGGACTCGCCCCATGGACAGTCATGCTTTCACCAAAAGCGACCTCTTGAAGATCCTAAAAGAAGGCGCTAGTATTACACCCAGAGACCTTGGTCAAGAAGGGGGGTGAATATCGTGCTCTTCTTCTCGTGTGTGGAGGATCACGAAAAAATCCAAAAACTCGATCGCACACTTCGCCAAGTGCACCCCCTCTGTCCTCTCTTCCTATTTCAGTACACCGCCGACAGAACAGACTTTATCAGCGTGACCAGCAGCTGGATCGCTGATCAAGGACAAACGAAGATCATTACCAACAACGAGGAAGAAAACCCGAATCTTGGGTTATTCGATGCTACATTATGCAGCACCGACGACGACAAGCGCCCCACCATGAAGATATCCTTCACCACCTTATCCACGGCTAACTAGGCTGCCACACATGGTCTCCACTGCTTCGGCATCAAGATTCCACCCTTTCAAGTGAAGAAGGAACGATTCCACTAGCTCCAACACTACTTTCGGTGCTGCGATTACTCCCACCCCACCAACAAGTTTCAGCACCCTGTCCAGAAGTGCAGCCTTTGCGCCCAGGACCATTATTACTTCATTTGCAAATCCAAAACCTATTGCTGTCTGCTCTGCAGCGGCGATCACACTGCAATTTCCCACCACTGATCCCGCAGACAGGAAATCATTAGGATCCAGACTGAATCCAATAAAGTAAAACCTTCTACTTCCGCCGCTGGAGCCACCGGCACCAAACCCAGCACCTTAGCTCCCACCACCCTACTAGAAGACTTTTCAGTCCTACCAAACAGTGGCTCATCCCAACAGGCCACCCGGCCTCCACAATGGGGACCTAAGGAACAGCTAGCACTCTCACAGTCCCTTGCATCAGGCGCAGGCATTATCCCTGGTCTTATTCGACTAGTGGAGAGGCTTGCCAGACCAGACAATCAACGATTCGTCAAAGAATATAACACGCTGTACCTAGCCAATGGCCTGGACCCCATCCTATCCCCGGGCACAAGTCTCACAATCTCAACTACCACTCTGGAGACTACCACCAGGACCAACACGATGTCTTTCTCAACACAGACTCTAGAACCACCCAAGACCTGGGCAGCACAGAGGTTTGTGCTCCCTCTCCAGCTTCAAACACTCTCCAGCTCCCAACTACCATCATCTCAGCAAGCACGCTAGCAGACGTGCTGTCTTCAAATATTAACAGCAAGACCAACGCTCCTGAAAAAGCTTTTACCACTAATCCACGACACCTGAGCCAACCTCAGACTGTAAGACGAAAGACAAAGCAAGCAACTACGGATGTCACGGACTCCTCATACGAGGAAATATTAGTAGGTGCTCCATCGCCGCAGCACAAATACGACACCTACTCGCTACAAGACCTCCTCATGGAGGCCACCTCACCAAACTCCAATGACAGCACGGCTCAGCCAAAGTCTCAGAAAAAGAAAGAACGGAATACCTATAGCTCTACACTAACCCATCAGCACCATTCCTGTTACAGCCAGCCCTCCGAGGCTGAAATCCACCATGAAGACCTCCCCTCCATCCCCAAACCTGTAGTATGAGCGATTGATATAGATAATGGCTCCAAACAGCCTCCACAAACGGAGCTCCCCATAGCCCGTGCTACTTGGAACTTTTTGTTCTGAGTAGCTGAATCTAAAACAATAACAACAACGTCATTCTTTCTAATTGCTGAAAACGATCCCGGCTAACGACCAAAATATGGAGTCTAAGTTTCTTTGTTTTCAAAAAAGTGGGATTAATATCCTCAAAGAGGAACATAATAGAGCATTACCAGTTAACATAATAGGAATCGGTTCCCTTATTGTTTCAAGTGTAGGTTAGACATCTAAATGAGTTTCGGTGAATATAAATAAACGCTGCCACGTATGGGCCAAAAGGCCTTCTAAAATTGTATTAGTTCTTAAGTCCATAGAATCCCTGGATTATTTAAAAAATGGATTATACATAGATATGAGAGAGCTTACATGCATATAATTAGGAGCTGTCTTGCTTGAGACTTGGCCTCCTGCAGTTTTCTTTATTCTTATGATTTGCAATATTTGCATTATAAATACCAAAAATAATATTTTTTGGCAAATTGTACATTGTTCAATAAGCAACTATTTTGGCTAAGTGTGAGATTGTTACTATGAAATATTGTGACATATCACAATATTCGTCGTCCCTTCACCTTCTAGTGTGTGGTCTGGTCTACTTTAGCCACGTTATTGTAACTCATCGCCTTCGCTTGTGACAAATCATTTGTAATTGTGTGACATTAGCAGCCCATTATCCTGTTTAGGTAATACTTATAGTAAGGATGAGGACCATTGTACATATATTGGTGTAAAAGGCAATTAAATGGCAGAAATCGGTAATATTGAACTTTTACAAACAGGATTTTTTTTGTATTGATGATGCAAAGAAAATTGCACCCAACTTAACTATCCTAGGCCTAATACAAGCTATCTGAGGCCTAATATAATGCATATATGTTAAATACTAGGCCAAGGAATGTGTATGTTTTGTTTTTAGTTTTTGCTTTTCGGACTGTAAAAAGCGAATAGTACCAAACTCTAATAGACAAATAGTAATTGTCAATTACGTCAATGTATGTATGATGGTCCACATAGTTACCAAAAGTACTAGTTAAACAGGAGGATGGGTGGGACATTAGTTATGTAAAGTGCATAACGGTATATAGATGAATCTTACTGTCTCTTTATATGGTGTTGTATGACATTATTAATGTAAAGTGGAAAATGAGGGCATGTGAGTGAGTCTTACGGCGTCTGTTTATGGCGTCGACATCAACTCCGGCTTGGAGGAGCAACTCCACCACGTCGTTGTGACCATTGAACGCTGCATAGTGAAGGGCTGTCCAGCCTGTTGACAAATATCTCCATTAGAATTATGTATAAAGCTTCAGAAGCTTCTGGTATCTATTGAAATATTCTTGCATACTTGCATGAGATAGATATATTAGACGAGGAAGGGGGGAGTAGCCATATATGTTAGAAAACTTTTTATATGTAGTCTCAAAGAGGGAATCAGAACTGTGTCACAAACAAAAACTATTTAGCTAGAATAAAACGAAAACATTAAAATCTTATAATAGGACCTACAATAAAATCAGTATTTGTCATTGCGACTTTCATTTTAGTAGAATGAACCGGCTTAAGAGAACAGGGAATAATGAAGCAGAAGATTTTCTTGAATTATTTGACGATTGCTTCCGTAAGCAAACACATTAAGGAATCAATGGTAGGAAATATTATTTTGGACTTAGTGTAAACTAAGAGGGAAACGCAAATTAATGACATCGAAATAGGAGGTGAGCTAAGAAACAGTGATCACAAAGAAATCGGATTTAGCAGAGAATGGAATAGATTTGTTCGAAAAAAATCCAGAATAGTACCAGATTTTTGAAAAGCTGATTTTAATGTCCTAAGAAATTGTTTGGGTGAAATAGATGTGGGATGAGCTGGTCTTGGAACAAGACAAGAACCCAACGATGAGTGATGTAAAAAAAGATTTTGATGCGGATTCAAAATAAAACTTACTTAAAAATATTTTAAGCAAAGCACAGGAACATAGTATACAATACAAATGAAATAGATCGAATAATAATGACTCGAAATGGATAACAAACAATCTGAAGAACCTCATAATAAAAAAAGCGAGCTTGATACAATTTCATACAAAGGGATTAAGAATAACGAAGTCTGTTATGAACAGGAATTCGTACAACTGGTTAGAAATGTTAAAAAAGAGATTAAGAGGGCAAAAAGAAACTATGAAGTTCGCATAGCAGGGAAATCAAAGACAAATCCTAAAGTTTTTTTTCAGTTATATCAGAAAAAGATTAGAGAAAGGATAGGTCCATTAAAAACTGAGACCAATCAGATAACTGATAATGACGAAGAGACGTGTAGTACTTTTAATAAATATTTTATTCCTTCATTTACTAAAGAAAAACTGAACATTATGCCTTCAGCCAAACATGTGGGTGGGGAAGAGGATAGGTTGATTAATTCAGCAGTTACCAGGGAGGATGCTTTTAAACAAATAGTGAAACTCAAACCAAACAAATCTCCAGGGCCAGACGAAGTGTTTGCCAGGGTGCTTGAGGAATGCAAAAGGGAACTTTGCAAGCCATTGTCTACCATATATAACAGATCACTAGAGTCAGGCAGCATGCCAGAGTCGCAGAGGGTTGCTTATGTGGTACCAGTTTTCAAGAAATGAGATAGATCACTTGCGTCAAACTATCAGTCAAATAGCATAACATCTATTGCGGGAAAGTTACTTGAATCGATAATTGTAAATACCATTCGTCTTCATCTTGAAAAACATAAATTAATAAATAATTCACAATATGGTTTTACAAATGGCCGTTCATGTTTAACAAATTTGCTATCATTTTATTCCAGCATAGTTGAGGCAGTTGATAGTGGCAAAGTTTGTGATGTTGTGTACCATGACTTTGGTCAAGCTTTTGATACAGTGCCCCATGAAAGACTGATTAAAAAGACAGAAGCTCATGGTATTGGGGGTGTTATATTATGTTGTATTAGGGCATTGCTGTACCAAACGAAACAGAGTTAGTGTTAATGGGGTTAAGTCAGAGTGGGAAAATGTTGTATGTGGAGTGACTCAAGGCTTTGTCCTGGGAATCTGTTATTTATAATATATATAAATGATTTAGATTCAGGTTTGAGCAGCAATAATTGCAAATTTGCCGATGATACAAAAATCGGGAGGGAAATAGACACGGAAAAAGACTCCCTATTACTTCAAGACGATGTAAATAGGGTCAAAAGATTGGCAGATGAAGTTTAATGCTGAGAAGGAAAGGATCAGGGGAATAGCGCCAAGCCATTCCGACTATATTGCACTTGGAAGGGATCAGAATAAGGATTTAGGGTTGGACGGGGGGAGGGGGGGGCGGCAGTTACAAGATACGAGGTAGATGGTGTTGAGATTGCGAAGTCGTATTGCGAAACGGATATAGGAGTTTTGATTAGTAAGAATATAAAAGAAAAAAATCATTGCACAAATGTTCGAACTAAGAACATAAGAACAAAGGTAACTGCAGAAGACCTATTGGCCCACACGAAGCAGCTCCTATTTATAACCAGTGAAGCCCACTCATATACATGTCCAATCCACATCTGAAACAATTGATGGACCCCACCTCCACCTAGTTTTGCAGAAATTGGTTCCGCAAATCAACAACCATGTTACTGAACCAGAATTTACCCATGTCTTTCCTAAATCTAAACTTATCCCATTTATACCCTTTGTTTCGTGTTCTGTCTTATGTTGATACTTTAAATACCCTCTTAATATGCCCTTTGTTATGCTCATTCATCCACTTGTACACCTCTATCATGTCAGCCCTAATTCTTCGCCTTTCTGGAGAATGTTATTTAAGGATGTAATGCCCCCTTTTAAGGGGACATTACATCCCGATTTCCCCAAAAAAGCATTAAATGAAAACTGGTTCGATTTCAATCAAAGTTTTTTGACGAGTTGTACATGAAAAGAGTTTCATTTGGCCCAAGTCTCAGCATCGTAGCATAAATAGGAAGGGAGAAAAAAAAGTATTAAAGTAGGTGTCAAAATTATTCCAAAATGGTCAAAAATGATTATCAAACACAAATGTCAACTGAAATCATATCTATGGCTCAGCTATCACAATAACATATACTAAAAAATATTATAATTAGTTTTATTAGAAAAAAAATAGGGTAAAACAAATTTTTTTTTTTTCAAATTTAGTTTTTTGTTTTTTTATCAGACGATTTGCATGAAACTTTTGCACCTGACTGCACATAAGCCTATCTGTAAAGGTGCCAATTTCGGAGAAAACTGGTATGTCAACCTCAGCTACAGATGGCAGCACCTTAGACTTTATTATTTTCGTATTTATTTTCAAATAACCTATACGTTCAAATAACTTTTTCATTTTTTATTCAATTAACATGAACCTTACACCTTCTATGTAAAGTGTATATCTCTAAAATCGGTAGTCAGCGTGTTTTCCTAAGTTCATTTATTAATTTTATAATAGCAACAAAACATGACATATTTGCATAATTTTGGGGGGAACTTTGACTATTTGTATTAAGAAAACTAAAGATATTTTGGAAACTAGCTCACTACCGATCCTTTATTATATGCTAATGTGTCAGAAAAGTGTAATAGAATGATTATATCTGATAAGGTGTGTTATTTTATTTAGACTTGAAAATGTGTAAAATTCGTTGAAAAAAACCAAAGCAAAAAAATCTCCCTTTCTATTTATGCTGCAGTACTGAAACTTGGAACAAATGCAGCTCTTTTCATATTCATCTAGTCAAAAAATAATGGTTGACATTGAAAAACTTTCAATTTACAAATAATGCCACCTAATAAATCCGTGTCCTATTAGCTTTATTACGAACATTTATACATTGATTTTGGGGTTAAATTCTTACTAATCATAACTTCCAGATCCCTTTCACAATCCGTCTTCGCAATCTCAGCACCATCTAGCTAGCTCGTATCTTGTAACCCTATCATCACTAACTAGCCTCAAAACCTTACATTTATCAGCAATAACCTGCATCTACCAATGCAATTTAACGTCCCGGGGCAGTTTAGAAGAACTGCAAATATGGGAATAAAGACGGCAATGACACGTAGCTTCACGATGCATGAGGACCTGTGACACGCAGACAGAACGCCGAGGAACCGTGGACCAGCTACGACCATCGGAGTCCGAAAGGGAAGAGGCCACAGCAACAAAGCCAGGACTCAAGTTCATGTTGGGTACATTATGTATTAGAGCCGATTCAACAAGACGGCGTCTGTGTAGAGTAGAGGCAGGAAAGATTATTTTGGAGGAAGACCAATTAATGGGATGAATAGAATCCCTCACATGGCAGAAGAGAGCATTGTTAGTGTCTGCAGACTTAACACTTCTCTTGTGTTCTTTAAGTCTGTCATTCAGTGTACGGCCAGTTTCGCCAAAGTATTGGAGAAGACAAGATGAACAGGAAATAGAGTAGACACCAGCAGCATTAGAAGCAGGAGGAGCAGTGTGAACTAGATTACTACGAAGTGTGTTAGTTTGTCGAAAGGCGAGTTTAATGTCAAGAGGACGAAAGGTATTGGTAAAAGTTTTGAGTTCAGATATGAAGGAAAGGCATAGTACAGTGCTACTAGTGTTGGAAGCAGGTTTAGGATGAAAGAAATTTCGTTTAGCTAGAGAGTAGGCACAGTTGATGAAATGCAAATGGTAACCAAGGCGAGAGAATGATTGGTAGATAAAGGCAATTTCAGAATCAAGAAACTGAGGGTCGCTGATGCGTAGAGCGCGGAGGAAGAGAGAGACGAGGACACTTTTCTTAACAGAAGGAGGATGGTAGGAATAGAAGTGAATGTACATGCCACTATGCATGGGTTTACGGTAGACAGAGAAAGAGAACCCAGACACAGAGCTGTGAACGTGAACGTCAAGAAAAGGAAGGAGGGAATTAGATTCCCACTCAACTTTGAAATGGATAGAAGGAGCCAGATTGTTAAGAGAGGCGAGGAAAGGCTGGAAAAGATTAAGGTCATGAGGCCATAAAGCAAAAATGTCATCAACATAGCGAAGCCAGAGAGAGGGACGAGTATCAATAGAAGGAAGAAGAACAGTTTCGAAGTATTCCATGTAGAAATTCGCAAGAACAGGGGAGAGAGGGGAACCCATAGCGACACCGAAAGTTTGAGTGTAATAATTACCGTTGAAAGAGAAAGAGTTAGAGTCAACACAGAGTCTAATGAGATCGAGGAAAACGTCAGTGGGAAGTGGGAGAGGAAGGAGGCCCTCTGACGCCTTCTGTCTAAGGAAAGAGAGAACGTCATCGAGCGGAACATTAGTGAACAGAGAGTCGACATCAAGACTAAGCATCTTACAAAAGGGCTGCAGGCGCAGTCTTTCTATGAAGTCCTGAGAGTGACGAAGGTGGGCAGGGGAAAAAGTGCCAAGGTAAGGTGTCAGGGTTTTAGCGAGCCAGGAGGCAAGAGGATAGCTGACAGAGCCCTGTGAAGAAATGATAGGACGAAGAGGGACACCAGGTTTATGAGTCTTAGGAAGACCATAGAAATAAGGAAGAGAAGGGCAGATGACACGGAAACGTTTAATGAGATCAAAGTCAGGAGGGCAAAGACTAGAGAGCTGTCTTAGTTTGCGGTTAAAGAAAGTTTTGAGGCGATCCAAAGGGTTAGAAGTCAGAGGAGCATAAGTGCGAGAGTCAGAGAGCAAGACATCTGCTTTTCAGAGGTAGTCCTCACGGCCAAGGGCAACCACCGAATTGCCTTTGTCGGAAGGAAGGATAAGAATAGAGCTGTTAGATTTCAGGGAGGCAAAGGCAAGCTGGAAGCGACGAAGAAGGTGGTGATTTTTAGAAAACAAGATGTCAAGAACGGGGATAAGGGCCCCTCTAAAGGCAGACAGGTCCGAAAGAGTACTAGAGTTAGAATTGACAAACCTGTCAAAGGAACTAATGAGACCAATGCCACAGCGTGGGCCAGGGGAAGTAGCAAAAGACAGACCAAGGCCAAGAAGTTCTTGCTGGTGCTTAGAAAGAGAGTAGGATGAAAGGTTGGTAACACAATCAGAGAGAGAGCATTTGGCCCAAGGACTGTTGGAGATCAGGCGTTGAAGTTTGTTGTGTAGTGTGGAGGAGTGGTGGGAAGAGGAGACGTGAGCAGTGTCAAATGCAATGGAAATATGATATTGCATAGATCACTGGGAAGAGAAGAGGACAGAAAGCGTTGATGTTGACGAACAGCTAGAAAAGCCTCGTGAACTTGCAAGGAGGTGGCATGAATAAGTTCTTGAAGAAGAAGGCGGGTATATTCAGGAAAAGGTGATCCCGAAGTGTTGAACCGGAGAAAGTGAGATAAAGAAAGAGGGAGAACTTGCTCAGCAAGACAATCTTTAAGAAACCTGAGCCGGTTCTTTCGACGCTGGCAGGTGGGCGCCGCCCACCCTCCAGTCTCCACCCTCCCGCCCAGCGCCCGCCCATGTCGCAGCTCTCAACAGACAGTCAGGCTTCTCCAAACCAAGATGAGCCATCAAGCAGGGGTAGACAAGGCAGATGTCAGACGTGTGACAAGGTATGCTATATCCGGTCGAGTGACGGTAATGTGCGCAATCATTACCACAACGGAGCCAGGTGTTTGGGTTCTGGGTGCCCTCCCAGCGAGAACACCAATCAACAGCCCACACCGCCCGTAAGGCAAAACACCTCCCAGACCTTCATTCCCACAGAAAATTTATTAGAAGCTATCAAAGCAACAACAGCCAGAACCTTGCAACACATCCCTAAAGCAGCCCGCGCCCATGCAGCAGCCAAATTATCTGCTCTCCTGAGAAAGGCCACGACTCTCCTGGAACGACCCAAGCATGGCACAACCTCCTAATGTTTGGCAACATATGTCTAGCCACCCCTGCAAGGAGAGACAAAACCTTAGCTGCCTCAGTCATCAAAGCTATAAATGATTTTCCCAGGGAGGACAACCAGGTGCGCCTTCCCACTCGCGCGAGAAACACCCATGGCAGGAAGAGCAACAGTGGCATATCCGAGACATCAAAAATCAGAACATCAGTCACCAAGAAAATAGAAGAAGGAAACACTATTGGCGCAATACGAGTCATCACCAGTGAGGACTCAATTGCTGACAGAGATGCCGCAACAGCTCAAGCCCTAAGGGAGAAACACCCACCCAGAGCTCCGCGTGAGGACGATATTGTACAAGTGGGGGCTACCGGAGGAGAACCTCTTTGGGTGGCTGAATCTGTGGTCCATAAAGCAGCCATGTCCTTCCCAACAGGATCAGCAGGTGGGTTCACAGGACTAAAACCCAACCACCTCAAGCAAATGCTCAACCCTGCACTGGGTGACATTGCAAAGAACCTCTTGGTGGAACTAACCAGATTCACCAACACATGTCTAGCTGGCAACATACCAGCGACCATAAGACCTATCTTTTTTGGAGCATCTCTCTGTGCTCTAAAGAAAAAGGATGGAGGGATCAGGCCAATAGCTGTGGGCAATTCTCTCCGGCGTCTCGTCGCAAAGGCAGCTGCAAGAACAGTTAGTGATGCAGCGGCCAACATGCTGAAGCCAAAACAGCTCGGGTTCGGCATTCCACAAGGGTGTGAGGCGGCAGCCCATGCAGCTCGAGCCTTCATCGCCAACATCACAGACGAAAAGGCCCTTATCAAGCTAGATTTAAAAAATGCCTTCAATTTGGTGAGGAGGGATGCTGTACTCCGTGCGGTTCATAGTCATTTCCCTTCCCTCTACCCTTTTGTACATTCATGCTACAGTATGGATCTTAAGCTACTTTTTGGCGAACATGAAATTGACTCGCGAGAAGGCGTCCAACAGGGTGACCCCCTTGCTCCTCTCCTTTTCTGCTTAGTCATCAAACAAGTCACAGAGGTCCTGTCCAGCGAGCTTAACATCGGGTTCTTGGATGATGGTACCCTAGCTGGTTCCCAAGACTCCCTCCTGGAGGACATCAGAAAAATCCAGGAGCAAGGTGCAGTTTTAGGCCTCACCCTGAACCCTTCTAAATGTGAAATAATATGTTCCAACCAGGGCATCGTAGAGAGAATAGAGGGTCTTCTGCCAAATATCCATTAAACTAAACCTGAAGACAGCACACTCCTAGGAACTCCCCTGGGGGTTGAAAGCCATCGATGAGGTCCATGATAAGAAAATCGCCGACCTTAAGAGGATGGATGGGAGGATTGAGGATATTGATGCTCATGATGCACTCTACCTCATCACCAGATGTCTGTCCCTCCCCAGGTTAACCTACTTTCTGAGGTGTTCACCATCTTACAGTAGCCAAAAACTAAGTGAGTATGACCGGTTACTGAAATCAATGCTAGAAAAAGCCCTTAACCTCTCTCTTGATGACCTACAGTGGAAACAAGCCTCTCTTCCCATAAGACTTGGGTGCCTCGGAGTTCGAACAGCAACGCAAATCGCTTTTCCAGCCTTCCTGTCCTCCTTATCAGCATCCAACGACCTTGTGAAGGAAATTCTACCTGCCCACTTACATCAGCTGGCAGGTGTACATGATCCCAATTTTACACGCTGTGCCACAGAGTGGGCCTCTCGTGCAGGCCCATCACCTCAACCACCATCCCCAAAAGCCCACAAGCAATCCAGCTGGGATGGCCCCATTGTAGACCAAGTTGATGCAGAGTGCCTGGGTGCTGCAAAAACACAACACGACATTGCTCGCCTCACAGCAGTAGCAGCCACACATGCAGGGGATTTCCTGTTAGCAACCCCAGTGTCGGCAACTGGTATGTGTCCCACACCATATGCCCTCCGAATTGCTGTGGCCCTCCGCCTTCCTGCCCCAATCCACACCAGATATAGGTGTATATGCGGCGATGTGGTGGCTGACAGGTACGGCCACCATGGACTACCCTGCCAAGGCACAGGGGGATGGCACTCGAGGCACAGTGAAGTTAACGACATCATCAAGAGGAGCCTCACCACAGCTGGATGCCCAGCTGAAAGAGAGCCCCGCTACCTAACGCCCCGTAACTCTGATGCTCTTATTGGTCGCCCGGATGGTATCACAGTGAACCCCTGGAAGAATGGCAAGCAGTTGGTATGGGACTACACATGCGTATCAACCCTTGCTAACACCTACATTAACCTCAGTGTTGCACAACCAGGTGGCGCTGCCACCCACAGAGAAGCAGCCAAATCTCGTAAGTACAGAGAACTGGATCACCACTACAATTTTGTCCCCATTGCTTCTGAGACACTCGGCGCCTGGGGTAGAAGTGCTACCAGTTTTTTTAAGGAACTGGGTTCTAGGCTCATTGAAACAACAAGGGACCCTAGAGCTGCCAGCTATCTTTTTCAGCGCCTCAGCGTGGCGATACAGAGGGGAAATGCGCACTGCATCCAAGGTTCCTGCCTGCCATCTGAGGAGCTGGAGGAACTCGACAACCTATGATAACCATCTTTGTAACCTATATATAACTCCTTTTTTGTAACAAAGTTCAAATAAAGCAAATATATATGTGTACATACAAAAGAATGGGGGTGGTAGGAGAAGATAATATTAGTGTTCAGTGAGAAACCACAAGGTCTCTTTTGAATACTTTTTATTTTCTTCTTCGAGGCTATGGGTCCTCACATTGGCAGCAGAGGTGGTACCCTCACAAAATTTATATATATATATATATATATATATATATATATATATATATATATATATATATATATATATATATATATATATATATATATATTTAGTTACCTAGTTGCCAGAACGCACTTTTCACCCTACTATGCAAGGCCCGATTTGCCTAATAAGGCAAGTTTTCCTGAAATAATATATTTTTTCTACTTTTTTTCTTATGAAATGATAAAGCTACCCATTTCATTATGTATGAGGTCAATTTTGTTTTATTGGAGTTAAAATTAACGTAGATATATGACGGAACCTAACCAACCCTACCTAACCTATCTTTATAGGTTAGGTTACATTACGTAGCCGAAAAAGTTAGGTTACATTAGGTTAGGTAGGTTAGGTAGTCGTAAAAAAATGAATTCATGAAAACTTGGCTTATTAGGCAAATCGGGCCTTGCATACTGGGCTGAGAAGAAGGACTGAGAAGTTCGTTCTGGCTACTAGGTACGACATATATATATATATATATATATATATATATATATATATATATATATATATATATATATATATATATACAGTATATATGTATATATGTTCAGTATATATGTTCATATATACTGAACATCTTGTATTAGAATCTTTACTTTAAAAAGCATAACGTTTCGAATACTTCTCGTATTCATCATCAGATCTAAAAGAAAAAACAGAAATCACAATCAAATAGCTGGTAAACAAAGAACTCATACTGAATATAATTGCCTATCAAAGAACGGAAAATGCTTAAAAAACAAAACACTTAAGTGCACTTAAAGTGATCAATACAAATAAAACTTATTAACTGTCACATATATTAAAACTAATTTAAAATCCATTAAACTACAAGATGAAATTTATAACTACTAAACCAAACCATTCTATTAAACTTACGTGAAGTGATCAGAAGTGAAACTTGATACCTAACGCATAGATACTAAACACTATAACAAATATTTATATAATGACTACAAATCTACAAAAAATGTATGTAAAATACAAACAGAATAAACGACAATTATAAAGTACTAACCAAAATCTTATAAAAACTCAAATATTAAATAAAATTAAATACCAAAATTGTATTATATATCCTAAACAAAAGATTATATTAATGTAAAATGTTAAGACTTGAAATAAGTAAGAAAGGGCAAAGACATGGTAAACTAAATAAAATTAAACTACCAAAATAAACTAAAAATAAAATTACAGGGCCTACTGTGCACTATACAGTGTACAATTGAACAGCTGAAAGGTTGCTATTCAACAGAGGCCGCAGCTCCTTTATATATAAGGATTCCATTACTCTCAAATCTGACTGGCCATTCATACAAGTGTCCAGAATTTTAAAATCAGATTCCAGCAGAGAATGATCAAACTCATAACAATGGTTTCTAATCTCCGAAAATCCTGGTTTAGACAATGGTAATCCAGTCCTAAAAGATAATCCCCGGTGCTCAAGTATCCTAATCTTAAAGTTCCGAATGGAACTCCCGACATATCCAGCATTACAGCTGGAACAATTATACATATATACGACATTTGAGCACAAGGGGGTAGGCACTTTATCTTTAAATTTAAAATAAGAGCCTATGGTATTTGTGTTGACAAAAATAAATCTAAAGTCTACTTGAGGATAACACTGCTGCAACAGTCTCCTCAAACGACTCCTTACAGAAAAGCTAATACTGCCATAAAATGGTAATTTAATATATTTAAGATCCCTTTCCACTGTAGTAATCCTACACGATGGGTGAAACTTCTTTTATAAGAAATTCCTTATAAAAGTATAAACCATATGCACAGGATAACCATTATTTGAAAAAAATTTCACAAGAAAATTAATTTCCTGATCAAAGTTATTCCAATTAGAACATAAAACAAAGGCCCTATTCAGTAGAGTGTTAATAGCATTTTTCTTAAAAATATCAGGAACAAAGGAATTAAAATTTAAACCTAAACCAGTAAAGGTTGGTTTCCTAAAAACATTAGTGTTGAACCCATTGAGGTTATTCACTTTTACATCAAAAAACGACAATGAATTATCAACTTCACACTCTGCAGTAAACCGTATATTACTATGTTGTGCATTAAGATACTCTCTAAATTTCTCAATATGACATTGGTCCCTAAACAACAAAAAAGTGTCATCTACATATCTCCTGTACAAGACTGGTTTAAAGGCCGAAGGACAATTATCAAGCCAATTTATTTCGTGAAAACTCAAAAAAGCATTAGCCAGTGCAGGACCTAAAGGAGACCCCATTGCTACTCCATCAATTTGTTTATAATAAATATTATTAAACATAAAGTTGGAGTCTTTAACTGCAATTTCTAACAGCCGTCTGAATATTTTACTACAAAATCCAGACACTAAGTTAGTGTCAGCAAATAATTGACTTACACAGATATCAATGGTTTCCAACAGAGGAATATTAGTAAAAAGTGATTCAACATCGAAACTGGCCATTATAGTTGGGAACTCAAAATTTAAAGAGGAAAGTTCTTTTACAAAATCCTGAGAATTTCTCACAGTAAATTCATTATGCGTTAATGGTTCTAATAATGGAACCAGAAACTTAGCCAGTTTATAATTAAAAGTGCCAATCGCTGATAAAATAGGACGAATCGGTATATCTGTTTTATGAACTTTAGGTAACCCATATAAGATGCCAGGCTTAGAGCCAGTTGCAAGTAATTTAGTATAATCGAAAAGAGAGTCTTTCAAACTTCTTAAAACTCTATTCAGTTTATCCTCACATTTCAAAATATACGAGAATGGGTCTATATCAACCAACGTAAATTTAGAGGGGTCTTCCAACAACCTTTCCACCTTATTAACATACTCTAACTTGTCCAAAACCACTATACCCCTACCTTTATCTGGCCTGGTAATGCAAATACTCCTATCATTCTTTAAGCCATTAATACATTCCAATTTCCTTTTGTTAAAAGGAGGGAATGTAGATCTATATTTACCAAAGTCATTAAAGACTTCATGTGCTAAGGAGGAAACAGTACTGATGATATTGGTCCAACTATAATTTGTACCAGTCCTTAGGGTACAAGTTTTCAATGTGTTGCATAACCGCTCAAAACCTAAAAAATGATTAACAAATTTAGGTTTTTTACACGTCAACCCGAAGTCTAACCCTAGAGAGAGAAGTTCTTTCTCAATGGGAGACAGAACTCTCTTTGAAAAATTGAAAACCACCTTATCAGGGTCCACCGAATTAAATGAAGGTATACCCAAGTTACGCAATTTCTTCTCGTGAACAAGTCTACATTTTTCAACCCTTTTTTCATTATAATTTTCATATTTACATTTTAAAGATGCAAAATCAACCCAGGAAACCAAGATCTTGAATTTCTCCAAGTACACGTGCAATTCACTTTTCAGCTTATTTACCCGCTTCTGCTTTTCAGATATTTCAAAGTCCAACAATCTCAATAACCAAGAATTATATTCACTTGTCAACGCAAATTTGTCGGAATACACTTTAAACCTGAGGAATCTTGGGACCAAACGATGCGCCTTACAGGTTTGTAGAAATTCCAAATCCAAGTGAGCCTTCTTAACTGCGAAATCCACTTTCTCTATTCTTCTGTATAACGTAACTGTAGGTCTTCCATATCGTTTTAATAAAATATTTATGATCGATGTTCCCTTCGGGAATCTTAATTTTAAGATGAATAGGAAATAGGCCCAGTCAGATTTGAGAGTAATGGAATCCTTATATATAAAGGAGCTGCGGCCCCTGTTGAATAGCAACCTTTCAGCTGTTCAATTGTACACTGTATAGTGCACAGTAGGCCCTGTAATTTGATTTTTAGTTTATTTTGGTAGTTTAATTTTGTTTAGTTTACCATGTCTTTGCCCATTCTTACTTATTTCAAGTCTTAACATTTTACATTAATATAGTCTTTTGTTTAGGATATATAATATATTTTTGGTATTTAATTTTATTTAATATATGAGTTTTTTATAAGATTTTGGTTAGTACTTTATAATTGTCGTTTACTCTGTTTGTATTTTACATACATTTTTTGTAGATTTGTAGTTATTATATAAATATTTGTTATAGTGTTTAGTATCTATGAGTTAGGTATCAAGTTTCACTTCTGATCACTTCACATAAGTTTAATAAAATGGTTTGTTTTAGTAGTTATAAATTTCATCTTGTAGTTTAATGGATTTTAAATTAGTTTTAATATATGTGACAGTTAATAAGTTTTATTTATATTGATCACTTTAAGTGCGCTTAAGTGTTTGGTTTTTTAAGCATTTTCCTTTCTTTGATAGGCAATTATATTCAGTATGAGTTCTTTGTTTACCAGCTATTTGATTGTGATTTCTGCTTTTTCTTTTAGATCTGATGATGAATACGAGAAGTATTCAAAACGTTATGTTTTTTAAAGTAAAGATTCTGATACAAGATGTTCAGTATATCCCTGGTTTCCTATTCATCTTAAATATATATATATATATATATATATATATATATATATATATATATATATATATATATATATATATATATATATATATATATATGAATGAAAACTCACACCCCAGAAGTGACTCGAACCCATACTCCCAGGAGCAACGCAACTGGTAACTACAGGGTGCCTTAATCCACTTGACCATCACGGCCGTCAAAAGGAAGTGATAGCCAAGGCTATTTGAGCCACTTCCCCGACGGCAACTCGGATGGTAATCTTGGGCATAGCATTTCACGAAATCACCTACTTCTATGCCCAAGGAAGGTGAAATGCAATGCCCAAGATTACCATCCGAGTTGCCGTCGGGGAAGTGGCTCAAATAGCCTTGGCTATCACTTCCTTTTGACGGCCGTGATGGTCAAGTGGATTAAGGCGCCCTGTAGTTACCAGTTGCGTTGCTCCTGGGAGTATGGGTTCGAGTCACTTCTGGGGTGTGAGTTTTCATTTGCATATAGTCCTGGGGACCATTCAGGCTTGTTCGCATTTGTGTTCCTCACGTGTGCCCCAAAGAATGAGGTGATTTGGTGAAATGCTATGCCCAAGATTACCATCCGAGTTGCCGTCGGGGAAGTGGCTCAAATAGCCTTGGCTATCACTTCCTTTTGACGGCCGTGATGGTCAAGTGGATTAAAGCGCCCTGTAGTTACCAGTTGCGTTGCTCCTGGGAGTATGGGTTCGAGTCACTTCTAGGGTGTGAGTTTTCATTCGCATATAGTCCTGGGGACCATTAAGGCTTGTTCGCATTTGTGTTCCTCACGTGTGCCCCAAAGAATGAGGTGATTTGGTGAAATGTTATACCCAAGATTACCATCCGAGTTGCCGTCGGGGAAGTTGCTCAAATAGCCTTGGCTATCACTTCCTTTTGACGGCCGTGATGGTCAAGTGGATTAAGGCACCCTGTAGTTACCAGTTGCGTTGCTCCTGGGAGTATGATTTCGAGTCACTTCTGGGGTGTGAGTTTTCATTCGCATATTGTCCTGGAGACCATTCAGGCTTGTTCGCATATATATATATATATATATATATATATATATATATATATATATATATATATATATATATATATATATATATATATATATATATATATATATATATATATAAATATATATACACATATATAAAAAAATAAAATATTAATTAATATTAATTAATTAATATTATAAATTAATTAATTATTTAATTAATATTAATAATTAATTATTAATTAATATTAATTATATATATATATATATATATATATATATATATTTATATATTTAACTATTAATTAATTAATTTAATTAATAAATTAAAAAAATATTAAAATTAATTCATGAAAACTTGGCTTATTAAAGGGATCCACATCCTCGAAGAAGAAAATAAATAGTGTTCAGAGAAGACCTTGTGGATTCTCACTGAATACTTTAATCTTTTCCTCTCCTACCACCACTATTATTTTATTTTATTTGATTTTATTGCAATGCTACAGTTTACAGAAAACACACACTTATATAACAATATACCAATCAGTGTTCGAAGGCCTCGTCAAGCTCCTCGGGGGTCGGTTGCGTACCCAAGATACAGCACGCATTTCCCCTATGAACAGCGACACTGAGGCACTGGAACATAAAACTGGTCGCTCTTGGGTCTCTAGTCTTCCCAATGAGTTCCTCGCCCAGCTCCTTCAGGAACTTAAGTGCACATATACCCCAGACGCCCAGAGTCTCAGAGCCTATTGGCACGAACCTGTAACAACATTCTAGGTACCTGTACTTGTTACTTTTCTGGGTCTCCCTGAAGGTGGCCGCCCCGCCTCCCTCAGCTGCGCTGTAAGGTAGATAGGTATCAGCCAATGTGGATGCACACGTGTAGTCCCACACGACCTGTTTACCTTCCCTCCACGGCTGCAGGGTGACTCCATCTGGGCGTTTTTGACTGTTGTCAGGTCTGCACAACTGAGGTTCCCTTTGTGCTGGGCATCCAGCTGAAGCCAAACTTCTCTTGATGATGTCATTGACTGCTTCATGTCTGGCAATCTTTACCTGTGTCTTATGACAGATGAGACCATGGCTGCCGTATTGGTCTGCCCGTGCATGGCCGCAAATACACCGGTGCTCGGTGGAGATAGGAGCGGCAAGGCGCAGAGCAACACCAATACTTAGGGTCCGATGGTCCAGGCGGGTACTGAAGGCGGAATTAGGGACTGCCAACATTAAGTTCCCGGCATGGGGCGCTTGCACAGCTAGAAGACGCGCTTTGTCCTTCCTGGAAGCTGCCTCCAGCAATGATGTGGCGATGTTCTCCACTATGGGGCTATCCCATTTGGACTGTTTGCAGTCATTTGGAAAAGTCGGTCGAGGATGAGAGTTGACGAGAGTGTCCCACTGACCGGCTCCTTCCACGAATTTGGGATCATGAATCCCAATGGAGTCTCTTAGGTGTTCCGGTAGTATTTCCTTAACTAATTCACCTGTTGCACTGGTCGAGGATAAAAATGCTGGCAATGCTAACTGTGTCGCCTTGCGAATACCTATTCCCCCGAGTCTAACTGGGAGCGTTGCTTGGTCCCATTGGTCATCTTGCAGGGAGAGGTTTAACACTTTCACGGTTATTGACCTTAGGAGTGTGTCATATTCTGTTAATTTTGGGCTGTCGAAGGAGGGAGCACACCTTAGGAAATAGGTCAGTCTGGGCAAAGCTAGGCACCTTGTGAGAAGGTACAAAGCATCGTGGGCGTCCAAAGCCCCTATTCTTCCCTCCATCCTCCTCTGGTCGTTCAGCTTTTCTTCGAGGACTACCTCAATGGCGCTCGAGCCCAGAGGTGCCCCTAGCAGCACACTGTCAGTGGGAGCGAACACTTGGGCTCCTGGCAATATGGTTCGCACTGCATCTATGGTTGGTTGGCTAGATGAGATGATTTCACACTTTAATGGGTTTAGGGTGAGTCCTAACTCCTCTCCCTTAGATTTCACCAGCTGTAGATCTTCTAGCAGGGACTCCTGTGTCCCTGCCAGGGTGCCATCGTCCAGGAACCAGATGTTGTGTTCGCTGGTCAACCTGCTTGTGACCTCTTTAACAGCAATGCAAAAAAGAAAAGGGGCAAGTGGGTCTTCCTGCTGAACACCTTCTGCAGAAACAACTTCATGTTCCCCAAACAGCAGCGTCGATTCCCTACTGTACCCTGCTGAGACGAAGGGGAGTAGAGAAGGAAAGCTTGTTCGAACTGCTTCCAGTACCACATCCCTTTTTACCTGGTTGAAGGCATTTTTAAAGTCTAATTTAATTAATGCCTTATTTTCTGGGAGGTGCTTGATATAGGCTCGTGCTGCATGAGCTGCTGCTTCACAGCCATGGGGGACACCAAAACCTAGTTGATGGGGTCGAAGCATCGTCGCAGCGTCTACGCTAATTTTTCTGACAGCTGCCCTAGCAACAAGGAGCCGAAGTGTGTTACCCACGGCAATGGGTCTGACTCCAACATCTTTCTTCTTGAGGGCACAAAGGGATGCTCCAAAGAAAAAAAGTTTAATTGTGTCTGGGATCAACCCAGAGAGGCAGTCGTTGACAAACTTCGTGATCTCTGACAAGAGTGTCTCGGCAACTTCTCCGAGAACTGGGTTTACCATCTCCTTGAGGTGCTGAGGTCTTACTCCAGTGTATCCCCCTGCCGAGCCTGGCGGAAATGACATGATGGCTTTGTATACCTCTGACGCTTGGAGGAATAGAGGTCCCATGTCTGGGGCATTTGTGTCCCGAGCAGTGGGTTCCCATGGTACTCTAGGAGGGTGCTTCTCTCCCAGCGAGTTGGCGGTAGTGGTAAGGAGATTGTGTCTTCGCTGGTAAGTAACCTAATTGCCCCTACTGTGTTGCCCTCTTCAATTTTTTTGGTCACTTGTGTTCCTAGTTTAAAATTGTCATTGGAACTCTTGGGTCTGCCACGACGGTTTTTGCGTTGAGGAGGGATGGGGATCAAGTTGTCAGCTCTGGGGGAAATTATTTATTGCCCTAGTGACTGATGAGGCTAGTGACTTGCCTCCTCTTGCAGGTACGCCTAAGCAAATATTGCCAAACAGTAGCAAATTATGCCATATATATATATATATATATATATATATATATATATATATATATATATATATATATATATATATATATATATATATATATATATGTATATATGTATATATATATATATATATGGTTGAGGACGGAGGAGGGGGACGGACACGTGGTGAGCAAGGTTCTACACTTGAACCAATTTTAACATGGATCACGATGCCTGAGCCAGCCAAGACTTGACCTATGTAGGTATGAATACCTGCTGAAGGCCCCGGGGGTGACAAGAAGAACCGTATCTCCTTCATTCCAACACTATGAACGTAGAAAGGTGCGTTGTCTGAGCTTTGTGTATGGTGAGGCAGGTACAGTGTATGGGTGAGGGTGAGGGGAGGGTCGCCGCCGTCTCAGTGCCGCCACCCACCAGCCCCCAGGGGGGGGGGGGTACGGGGGGAAGGGGGGGGAGTGATGGGGGAGGCTCTCGAGCTGCCTACAGTGATGTTAGTGGAAAGTTAGTGCGTTCATAAGCAAATCGGTGAGTGTAGTGTTAAAAACAAAGTGCACTAGTGATTTCCCCGAGTGTTTGATAGTGTGTAACAAGTGTGACGGCGGCCTCCCTCGCGTGCCCACCCTCCACCACCCCCGCCCGCCATCTTCCCCCACCCCGCTACCTGCGCCCGACCCAGCCAGCCGCCCATCAACACACAGCCTACCCACACACGGTGCCCAGGCCATGCCCAACTCCCCCAGGAGGGTAATGCTTGCCGTGTTACTCTCCACCTGGGAAGGAGTGGGTGCACTCAGTGGGCAGCCGGGCGTCATCACATCTAGGCATGGCACATGTCGCTCCTGACACACAGCCTCTTTCCAGTCAAGAGGATGGCCACCCAAGAGGAAACTGTCAAGTGTGTGACAGACGGTATCGTCTCAATTCAAATGGAACTGTCCGCTATCATTCTCTCAATTCAGGTGGTTGTCTAGGGTCTAGGCGCCTGCCCCGGGGCAGTGACGATGGACAACCTGCTGCAGGAGCGAGGAACAATACCTCCCTCAACTTCATTTCAGCAGATAATCTGCTTGAAGCAATCAAAGCGACGTCCACCAGGACCTTGCCCCACATCCCCAAGGCTGCCCGTCATCAAGCAGCAGCCAAACTCACCAGTCTGCTGACAAAGGTCAACAATGCTCCCAGAACCTCTGGATCGTGGCACAATCTCCTTCTATTTGGGAATGCATGCCTAGCATTACCGCCCAGGAAAGACAAGTCATTAGCAACCTCCGTAATCAGAGCTCTTAATGAATTCCCCAGAGCAGACAACCTGGTCCGCCTCCCCCCTCGTGCCAAGAACACCAGCCGCAGGACGACCAACAATAACTCATCTGAGAACCACAAAATGAGAGCACAGATCACCAGGAAAATAGAAGAGGGCAATACCACAGGTGCCATCAGAATCATGACCAGCGATGACACTATTGCCCCCAGGAACGCCACGACAGCAGAGGCTCTTCAAGACAAACACCCACCCAGAGCCCCAGACAGCAGCAGGGATCCCCAGGAAAACAATGCTGGCATAGAACCCTTGACTGTTCGAGAATCTGAGGTGTACAAAGCAGCCATGTCTTTCCCAACAGGTTCAGCAGGGGGCTTTACAGGCCTAAGACCCCAGCACATCAAACAAATGCTGAACCCGGTGCTTGGAGATGCTGCAAAGGACCTTCTAGTGGAACTTACCAGATTCTCCAACATGTGTTTGGCTGGCGGCATCCCTGAGGACATCAGGCCTGTCTTTTATGGAGCAGCACTCTGTGCTCTAAAGAAGAAGGATAGGGGTATCAGGCCCATTGCCGTTGGCAACACCCTCCGTCGCCTTGTAGCTAAGGTTGCAGTGAGATCTATCAGCCAGGAAGCAGCCACCTTGCTGAAACCTCATCAGCTCGGGTTTGGGATTCCCCTAGGATGTGAAGCTGCAGCACATGCAGCGCGGGCTTACATTGTTGATCTCCCGGACCAGAAGGCACTTGTAAAGCTTGACTTCAAAAATGCCTTCAATCAAGTCAGACGAGACGCTGTCCTCAGGGCTGTACACAACCATTTCCGTCCCCTTTACCCATTTATCCGATCGTGCTACAGTGGGGACTCGAAGCTTCTTTTTGGGGAGCATGAAATAAACTCCTGTGAAGGTGTCCAACAAGGTGACCCCTTAGCCGCCCTCCTTTTCTGCCTAGCTATTAAAGAGGTCACTGATAGTCTGACAAGCGAGCTAAACATCTGGTACCTGGATGATGGCACTCTAGCTGAAACTCCGGAAACCATTTTGGAGGATATAAAGAAAATCCAGGAGCAGGGAGCAGCCTTAGGCCTCATTCTCAATGCATCCAAATGTGAGATAATCTCCCGCAACCTAGACATCACTGGGCAAATACAAAATGTTCTTCCAGACATTCTCGTTGTCGAGCCACCGGACTGCACTCTCCTGGGTGCCCCCATTGGCCCACGAGCAATCGAGGAGGTCCTGGTTGCAAAAATCACTGACCTAAAGAGAATGCAGGACAGGATTGACAAGATTGATGCCCATGATGCTCTCTTTCTCCTTACAAGATGCCTGTCTCTCCCTAAGTTGACCTACTTTCTGAGATGTTCTCCATCCTACAGCAGCCCTAAGTTAAATGTGTATGACACCCTTCTGAGGTCCATGCTGGTGAAAGTCCTGAACCTGCCATCGGACGACTCTCAGTGGGAGCAAGCTACCCTTCCTGTAAGACTCGGCGGCCTTGGTGTCCGCACAGCCTCCCAAATTGCTCTACCAGCCTTCCTTTCCTCCTCTCATGCATCGCACGACCTCATCAGAGATATTTTACCTGCAACCCTGAGAAATTCAGCAGGAATACACGATCTTGCTTTCACTGAATGTTCAAATCAGTGGGATGTTCTTGCTGCCCCAGCAACCATTATAGAGCCAACAAAACAACACAAACAGTCCGGCTGGGACCACCCTCTAGTGGAAAAAGTAGCTGATGCCATGCTCAGCGTCGCAACATCAGACAAGGAGAAAGCCCGCCTCAGAGCAGTGCGTGCCCCCCATGCAGGAGACTTCCTCCTGGCAGTACCCATATCAGCAATGGGCACGCGCCTAGATCCAGAATCCCTTCGTGTAGCAGTGGCCCTCCGCCTTGGTGCCCCAATTCACACTGAATACAAGTGTATTTGCAACAGGGTGGAAGCAGACCAATACGGACTGCATGGGTTGCATTGCGGAAGCACAAAGGGCTGGCATGCAAGACACAACGAGGTCAATGACATCATCAAGAGAAGCCTCGTCTCAGCTGGGTGCCCAGCGGAGAGAGAACCTCGCATCCTAGGGGTCCAAAACCCGGATTTCCCCGCACTTCGCCCTGATGGCATCACCATATACCCATGGAAGGAGGGTAGACAGTTGGTGTGGGACTACACATGTGTATCCACCCTGGCTGACACCTATGTACACTTCGGAGCTGATCAAGCAGGTGAGGCGGCCAACCACAGGGAAACAGCAAAATCACTCAAGTACAGGCGACTGGAAGGTCAATACCTCTTTGTTACCATAGCGTCTGAGACGCATGGCCCCTGGGGCAAGAGTGCCTTGGGATTTCTCAAGGAATTGGGTTCCTTGGTACGCCTTAACCCACTCTGCATGGGTTAAGGCGTACATAACCCACTCGGCGTGGGTTAAGGCGTACATAACAGGTACGCCTTAACTTTGGAGTGTTAAATACTCCGAAATTACCATCTCTTTTAAGGGTCTGAGCAGGTGGTGGAGTGGGTTAAGGCGTACCTGTTATGCCAGTTGCTGGAAGGCTTCTGTGCTGGCTAGGGTTCGAGTCTCCTGGTGGGAAAGTGTTTCTAAAGTTGTATATATATATATATATATATATATATATATATATATATATATATATATATATATATATATATATATATATATATATATGTTTGGCAACATATGTCTAGCCACCCCTGCAAGGAGAGACAAAACCTTAGCTGCCTCAGTCATCAAAGCTATAAATGATTTTCCCAGGGAGGACAACCAGGTGCGCCTTCCCACTCGCGCGAGAAACACCCACGGCAGGAAGAGCAACAGTGGCATATCCGAGACATCAAAAATCAGAACATCAGTCACCAAGAAAATAGAAGAAGGAAACACTATTGGCGCAATACGAGTCATCACCAGTGAGGACTCAATTGCCAACAGAGATGCCGCAACAGCTCAAGCCCTAAGGGAGAAACACCCACCCAAGGCTCCGCGTGAGGACGACATTGTACAAGTGGGGGTTACCGGAGCAGAACCTCTCTGGGTGGCTGAATCTGTGGTCCATAAAGCAGCCATGTCCTTCCCTACAGGATCAGCAGGTGGGTCCACAGGACTAAAACCCAACCACCTCAAGCAAATGCTCAACCCTGCACTGGGTGACATTGCAAAGAACCTCTTGGTGGAACTAACCAGATTCACCAACACATGTCTAGCTGGCAACATACCAGCGTCCATAAGACCTATCTTTTTTGGAGCATCTCTCTGTGCTCTAAAGAAAAAGGATGGAGGGATCAGGCCAATAGCTGTGGGCAATTCTCTCAGGCGTCTCGTCGCAAAGGCAGCTGCAAGAACAGTTAGTGATGCAGCGGCCAACATGCTGAAGCCAAAACAGCTCGGGTTTGGTATTCCACAAGGGTGTGAGGCGGCAACCCATGCAGCTCGAGCCTTCATCGCCAACATCACAGACGAAAAGGCCCTTATCAAGCTAGATTTCAAAAATGCCTTCAATTTGGTGCAGAGGGATGCTGTACTCCGTGCGGTTCATAGTCATTTCCCTTCCCTTTACCCTTTTGTACATTCATGCTACAGTATTGATCTTAAGCTACTTTTTGGCGAACATGAAATTGACTCGTGAGAAGGCGTCCAACAGGGTGAACCCCTTGCTCCTCTCCTTTTCTGCTTAGTCATCAAACAAGTCACAGAGGTCCTGTCCAGCGAGCTTAACATCTGGTTCTTGGATGATGGTACCCTAGCTGGTTCCCAAGACTCCCTCCTGGAGGACATCAGAAAAATTCAGGAGCAAGGTGCAGTTTTAGGTCTCACCCTGAACCCTTCTAAATGTGAAATAATATGTTCCAACCAGGGCATCGTAGAGAGAATAGAGGGTCTTCTGCCAAATATCCATAAAAGTAAACCTGAAGACAGCACACTCCTAGGAGCTCCCCTGGGGTTGAAAGCCATCGATGAGGTCCTTGATAAGAAAATCGCCGACCTTAAGAGGATGGATGGGAGGATTGAGGATATTGATGCTCATGATGCATCAATATCCTCAATCCTCCTCATCACCAGCTGTCTGTCCCTCCCCAGGTTAACCTACTTTCTGAGGTGTTCACCATCTTACAGTAGCGAATAACTAAGTGAGTATGACCGGTTACTGAAATCAATGCTAGAAAAAGCCCTTAACCACTCTCTCGATGACCTACAGTGGAAACAAGCCTCTCTTCCCGTAAGACTTGGGGGCCTCGGAGTTCGAACAGCAACGCAAATCGCTGTTCCAGCCTTCCTGTCCTCCTTATCAGCATCCGACGACCTTGTGAAGGAAATTCTACCTGCCCACTTACATCAGCTGGCAGGTGTACATGATCCCAATTTTACACGCTGTGCCACAGAGTGGGCCTCTCGTGCAGGCCCATCACCTCAACCACCATCCCCAAAAGCCCATAAGCAATACAGCTGGGATGGTCCCATTGTAGACCAAGTTGCTGCAGAGTGCCTGGGTGCTGCAACAACACAACACGACATTGCTCGCCTCACAGCAGTAGCAGTACCACATGCAGGGGATTTCCTGTTAGCAACCCCAATGTCGGCAACTGGCACGCGTCTCACACCACACGCCCTCCGAATTGCTGTGGCCCGCCGCCTTGCTGCCCCAATCCACACCAGATATAGGTGTATTTGCGGCGAGGTGGTGGCTGACAGGTACGGCCACCATGGCCTTCTCTGCCAAAGCACAGGGGGATGGCACTCGAGGCACAGTGAAGTTAACGACTTCAAGAGGAGCCTCACCACAGCTGGATGCCCAGCTGAAAGAGAGCCCCGTTACCTAACGCCCCGTAACTCTGATGCTCTTATTGGTCGCCCGGATGGTATCACAGTGAACCCCTGGAAGAATGGCAAGCAGTTGGTATGGGACTACACGTGCGTATCAACCCTGGCTAACACCTACATTAACCTCAGTGTTGCACAACCAGGTGGCGCTGCCACCCACAGGGAAGCAGCCAAATCCCGTAAGTATAGAAAACTGGATCACCACTACAATTTTGTCCCCATCGCTTCTGAGACACTCGGCGCTTGGGGTAAAAGTGCTACCAGTTTTTTGAAGGAACTGGGTTCTAGGCTCATTGAAACAACAAGGGACCCGAGAGCTGCAAGCTTTCTTTTCCAGCGCCTCAGTGTGGCGATACAGAGGGGAAATGCGCACTGCATCCAGGGTTCCTGCCCGCCATCTGAGGAGCTGGAGGAACTCGACAACCTATGACAACTATCGTTGTAACCCATATGTAACTCCTTTTTTGTAACAAAGTTCAAATAAAGTAAATATATATGTGTACATACAAAAGAATGGGGATGGTAGGAGAAGATAATATTAGTGTTCAGTGAGAAACCACAAGGTCTCCTCTGAATACTTTTTATTTTCTTCTCCGAGGCTATGGGTCCAATATATATATATATATATATATATATATATATATATATATATATATATATATATATATATATATAATATATATATATATATATATATATATATATATATATATATATATATATATATATATATATATATATATATATATATATATATATATATATATATATATATATATATATATATATATATATATATATATTGGAGCGGAGTCTTGAGGTGGGTAGAATATAGTCGATCTATAGAATATAGACTCTATAGGCGTTTAACGATGCATAAGCAACAGGGCTCCATTAAGGAACATATAATCTCTTCCCACAACCAAACCATCGCCAGAGAAATCCTAGTAAACAACACAGAAATCATCGATAGATGTTCCATGATAGAAGGAAATTCCTGTTTCATTTTCCTCCGTGGTCTGACATTGTCACATTCTTAATCACGTGTTTATTTTCGTGATACACACACACACACACACACACATATATATATATATATATATATATATATATATATATATATATATATATATATATATATATATATATATATATATATATATATATATGTATATATATATATATATATATATATATATATATATATATATATATATATATATATATATATGCGAAAAAGCCTGAATGGTCCCCAGGACTATATGCAACTGAAAACTCACACCCTAGAAGTGACTCGAACCCATACTGCCAGGAGCAACACAACTGTATCTACAGGACGCCTTAATCCACTTGACCATCACGACCGGACAAAAGGAAGTGGTTCAAATAGCTTCGGCTATCACTTCCTTTTGTCCGGTCGTGATGGTCAAGTGGATTAAGGCGTCCTGTAGATACCAATTGCGTTGCTCCTGGCAGTATGGGTTCGAGTCACTTCTGGGGTGTGAGTTTTCAGTTTATATATATATATATATATATATATATATATATATATATATATATATATATATATATATATATATATATATATATATATATATATATATATATATATATATATATTAGTATATTTTGGTAGCAGTCTTTAGTCTTTCCTGTAGACATATATTATTAAATATGACCGAAAAAGTAAGATTAATAATTCTAACACGAATTTTCTCAATCTTTCGTACATTACGCTTCACTGTTGGAGGTAAATCAAAAATCACTTCTCCAAAATTCATTTTTATTTCTAGTCTGACGCGACATGGGCGCGTTTCGTAAAACTTATTACATTTTCAAAGACTTCACAAATACACAACTGATTAGAACTTACGTATCTCTGATTTTATATCTACATTTGAGTGAGGTGGGAGGGGTGATGTGGCATTAACACATGACAGAACAAGAGGGGATATTAATAGGATATTAAAAGTATCAACACAAGACAGAACAGAAACAATGGGTATTGAATAGAAGTGTTTGTAGAAAGCCTATTGGTCCATATTTCTTGATGCTTCTATATTGGAGCGGAGTCTTGAGGTGGGTAGAATATAGTTGTGCAATAATTGGCTGTTGATTGCTGGTGTTGACTTCTTGATGTGTAGTGCCTCGCAAACGTCAAGCCGCCTGCTATCGCTGTATCTATCGATGATTTCTGTGTTGTTTACTAGGATTTCTCTGGCGATGGTTTGGTTATGGGAAGAGATTATATGTTCCTTAATGGAGCCCTGTTGCTTATGCATCGTTAAACGCCTAGAAAGAGATGTTGTTGTCTTGCCTATATACTGGGTTTTTTGGAGCTTACAGTCCCCAAGTGGGCATTTGAAGGCATAGACGACGTTAGTCTCTTTTAAAGCGTTCTGTTTTGTGTCTGGAGAGTTTCTCATGAGTAGGCTGGCCGTTTTTCTGGTTTTATAATAAATCGTCAGTTGTATCCTCTGATTTTTGTCTGCAGGGATAACGTTTCTATTAACAATATCTTTCAGGACCCTTTCCTCCGTTTTATGAGCTGTGGAAAAGAAGTTCCTGTAAAATAGTCTAATAGGGGGTATAGGTGTTGTGTTAGTTGTCTCTTCAGAGGTAGCATGGCTTTTCACTTTCCTTCTTATGATGTCTTCGATGAAACCATTGGAGAAGCCGTTATTGACTAGGACCTGCCTTACCCTACAGAGTTCTTCGTCGACTTGCTTCCATTCTGAGCTGTGGCTGAGAGCACGGTCGACGTATGCGTTAACAACACTCCTCTTGTACCTGTCAGGGCAGTCGCTGTTGGCATTTAGGCACATTCCTATGTTTGTTTCCTTAGTGTAGACTGCAGTGTGGAAACCTCCGCCTTTTCCATGACTGTTACATCTAGAAAAGGCAGCTTCCCATCCTTTTCCGTCTCGTAAGTGAAACGCAGCACGGAACTCTGCTCAAATGCCTCCTTTAGCTCCTGCAGATGTCTGACATCAGGTACCTGTGTAAAAATGTCGTCAACATACCTGCAGTATATGGCCGGTTTCAAGTTCATGTCGACTAAGACTTTTTGCTCGATGGTTCCCATGTAGAAGTTTGCAAACAAGACACCTAGGGGAGAACCCATGGCGACCCCATCTACTTGCTTATACATGTGCCCATCCGGGCTCAAGAAGGGTGCCTCTTTAGTACAAGCTTGGAGTAGTTTCCTCAGAATACTTTCTGGCATGTCAAGAGGAGTACAGGCTGGATCACGATACACTCTGTCGGCTATCATTCCGATTGTCTCGTCCACAGGTACGTTGGTAAACAGCGATTCTACGTCCAACGAGGCTCTTATCCCTGTGGCCAGTGTGCCCCGCAGTAAGTCCACAAATTCCTATGGAGACTTCAGGCTGAAGGCGCAAGGAACATAAGGAGTCAGCAGGCCGTTGAGTCGCTTCGCCAGTCTGTACGTGGGTGTGGGTATCTGGCTAATGATTGGCCGAAGTGGGTTTCCAGGCTTGTGCGTCTTGACATTTCCATACGCATATCCAGGTTTATATTCCCCAATGCTCTTTGGCAGGTGGAGTCCGGATTTCTTGGCGTTCACAGTTTCGATCAGTTTGTTGACCTTTGCTTTTGCACAACTATATTCTACCCACCTCAAGACTCCGCTCCAATATAGAAGCATCAAGAAATTTGGACCAATAGGCTTTCTACAAACACTTCTATTCAATACCCATTGTTTCTGTTCTGTCTTGTGTTGATACTTTTAATACCCTATTAATATCCCCTCTTGTTCTGTCTTGTGTTAATGCCACATCACCCCTCCCACCTCACTCAAATGTAGATATAAAATCAGAGATACGTAAGTTCTAATCAGTTGTGTATTTGTGAAGTCTTTGAAAATGTAATAAGTTTTACGAAACGCGCCCGTGTCGCGTCAGACTAGAAATAAAAATGAATTTTGGAGAAGTGATTTTTGATTTACCTCCAACAGTGAAGCGTAATGTACGAAAGATTGAGAAAATTCGTGTTAGAATTATTAATCTTACTTTTTCGGTCATATTTAATAATATATATATATATATATATATATATATATATATATATATATATATATATATATATATATATATATATATATATATATATATATATATATATATATATATATATATATATATATATATATATATATATATATATATATATATATATATATATTAAACGAAGAGGGGGGGTTGCCAAATATACTAGGGAAAATTTAAAATGTAGTCTCAAAGAGGGAATCAGAACTGAATCACACACAGAAACTATCTGGCTACAATTGAACGAAAATCTAAAAATCATATAATAGGAAATATATACAGGCCACCAAACTTAGACAGAATGTAAGCAAAGCACCTATGAGATGAAATATCTAGAGCATTTAGGTCAAACAGTATTTGTGTCATAGGTGACTAATTTTTGTGGAGTATACTTGACTAACAGAACTGGGAATAATGAAGCAGACGATTTACGTGAATTAATTGATGATTGCTTTCTTAAGCAACAAATTAGGCAACCAATGCTGGAAAATAATATTTTAGACTCGGTTTAATTTAACTAAAAGTGAAACACATATTAATGAAATCGAAATGGGGAGTGAGCTATGGAACAGTGATCACAAAGAAATAAGATTTAGCATAGAATAAATACATTTGTAAGATAAAGTTATGTTAAAGGGCCAGATTTTAGAAAAGTTGATTTTAATGGTCTAAGAATTTTTTTGGGTGAAATAGATTGGAAAATTCCTGGGCATGGTGGGGAGGGGGGGGTTATGGGCTCGTCATGGAGTAAGACCTAAACCCAGCGATGGGTGATGTAAAAAGGGATTTTGATGTGGATTCAAAATATAACTTATATAAAAATATTCTAAACAAAGGACAGGAACATAGTATACCATACAAATTGAACAGGATTGAGTGGAATTGGGTGGTTATAAATAGGAGCAACCTCATTTGGGCCAATGGGCCTTCTGCAGTTAGCTTTGTTCTTATGTTCGTATGAATAATAATGGCCCGATATGGAAAACAATGCATCTAAAGAACCTTATAGGTAGAAAGAGAGCTTGGTATAAAAGGATTCGGAATGGGGAAGTAAGTTTAGAACAAGAATTCGTCCAACTGGTTAGAAATGTTAAAAACAAGAGATAAGGAGGGCAAAAAGAATCTATGAAGTTCGCATAGCAGAGCAAGCAAAAAGAAATCCTAAAGGGTTTCTTCAGTTATATCGAACAAAGATTAGTGAAAGGATAGGTCCATTAAAAACTGAGACAGGTCAGATAACTGAAAATGACGAAGAGATGTGTAGTATTCGTATTAAAAATGTTATCTGTATTTACTAAAGATAAACTGAACATTATGCATTCAGCCGAACAAGTCTATTTAGGTGGATAAGAGAACAGGTTGACTAGTTTAGCAGTTACCATGGAGGATGGTATTTAACAAATAGTGAAACTCAAGCCAAACCAATCCCCAAGGCCGAACGAAGTGTTTGCCAAGGTGCTTAAGGAATGCAACGAGGAGCTTTACGAGCTACTGTCTACCATATTTAATAAATAGAGTCAGGCAGAGTGCGAGAGTCATGGAAGGTTGGTAATGTGGTGCCAATTTTCGAGAAATGAGATTGATCTCTTGCGTCAAACTATCAGCCAATTAGCTTAACGTCTATTGTGGAAAAGTTACATGAATCGATAATTGCACATACCATTCGTATTCAGGGGGGCACAAAGCTGAAGAAAATCGAAAAAAAACATAAAATACTGATAAATATATGTACAAATTCTACGTAGTTCTGGCAACAACATGGTGGAAACCGATTATTTTCAGGATGGAAGCTTTTGTTTTTTTGGAAAGTTTGCAGCTACAATTGTGCAGAATCCGGTGGCCTGCGGCTCTGGGGTGTGGAAGGGTATTGCTGCATACGTTCTAAACGTCAATTTTTTGTAACAACGTAGAAAATAACTGCTTATGCATAAATAATAAATATAAACTCATTAGCAACTGTCTCGTGCTAGAGAAGTAAGGAAAGGGAGCTCAGCACACCAGTCACATGCTGTGCCCTGTTGTGTGTGGAACTATTGTCGACGCACTCTCAACAATCTCCCTGGAATATCGCATTTGTTGCATCTACTGCACAGTGCCATGCAAATCGAAGACTCAAAAATTACGATAAGCATAAGCGGCAAACGCTCGCCTTGCTAATCAGCGACAAAAAGCCGATTTAGCTAAAACAAGGCAAGAGTGAGGATCGAGGAGGCCTAGGTGCGTCAGCTGTGAGCAGCGTGACGCCTTTCATGCCTTTCACGACCATCAGAGACTGCCTTTAGCCCTAAGGAGACGCCATTATAGTGCCACCTACTGCCGTTGTTGGGGCAGTGCCCACGACAGTGCAATCTACTGCCGTTGATGGGGCAGTGCCCACCACAGAGCAACCTACTACCGTTGATAGGGCAATGATCTACTCCCGTTGATGGGACAGTGCCCACCACAGTGCAACACACTGCCGTTGATGGGTCAGTGCCGACTGTGGGGAACCGACAGTGAGATTTATATTTATTGTAATTTATATGAATTTATATAGAATTTATGTTCATTTATATATTTCGATAGCAAATTGGGTGATAGTTTAAATGGACTGCATATCTGCAAATTCTCACAAATGGATCTCCTTACACATCAGGGGGGATGTTTATCAAATTTAGATATGCAGTTAATCAAAAATACAGTATTAATTAAGCTACATATATTAGTAATTAACATTGGGAAGCCTTATCTTATTGTATGGTAGGCCTGGTGCACCAGGTATATACATGGATGATGACACAAAATATTCCTCATGGTTGAGGCTGGCATCAACACCATGTACTGGTTTGCTAGAACTAATTCTTGCTTCCTTTTCAATTGTTCCTGCCAAAGGAAGCAATAAGCTTGCAATAATAGCAGTAATCATATATATATATATATATATATATATATATATATATATATATATATATATATATATATATATATATATATATATATATATATATATATATATATATGTCGTACCTAATAGCCAGAACGCACTTCTCAGCCTACTATGCAAGGCCCGATTTGCCTAATAAGCCAAGTTTTCCTGAATTAATATATTTTCTCTAATTTTTTTCTGATGAAATGATAAAGCTACCCATTACATTATGTATGAGGTCAATTTTTTTTATTGGAGTTAAAATTAACGTAGATATATGACCGAACCTAACCAACCCTACCTAACCTAACCTATTCTATCTTTATAGGTTAGGTTAGGTTAGGTAGCCGAAAAAGTCAGGTTAGGTTAGGTTAGGTAGGTTAGGTAGTCGAAAAACATTAATTCATGAAAACTTGGCTTATTAGGCAAATCGGGCCTTGCATAGTAGGCTGAGAAGTGCGTTCTGGCTACTAGGTACGACATATATATATATATATATATATATATAACAGAGTAACAGATGAAACAGAAGAAACAGATGGCAGTGACAGTGAGTGGGAGGAAATTATTTTTAAAATAAGTTCACGTGAGACAGTGCTAGTGGTGACAGATAGAAAGCTTGAAAAGTACCTAGATGATAATTATATATATGAGTATTGCTCACATAATGCACAACGTCATACAGTCAAGATTGATCAACATGATGTGCAAGTGACCAAAATCTGTAGTCACTGTAATATTACAATTTCCCGAGCATTGATAAAAAATCATGAGAATTTGATGATATTAGTGTACTCCAACATGTTAAATGACCAAGGACACATATTTTACAAGATTATGTATGCCCTAAATAGAATGAATTGTGTCACAGCTGGAGTATAGCAGGTGGCAGAATCATGTAAGAGATGCGGCTTATATGAGATGGGTGAAAGTGCAAGAAAACACTCGCACTATCATATTTGACCATTACAAAACCACTTAAATAGAGACCCAATTGATGGCTTCGTTGACATTGATGTGTCGTTTGACAGATCCTGGCATACAAGAGACCATCATTCACAAATTGGCACTGCTTTTGTTGTGGGAATATTCATAGGCATAGTTGTGGACCTCAATGTTTTCTGCAAAAACTGCAAGCAGTGTCAAATATTTAAGTGTATGAAACAAAAATGGAAAAATAACACAGGCCCAGTTTGACAATGCCATAGCTGAACATCTACCACATTGTGATAAGAACTACAATGACAGTGTGAAAACTATGGAAGCGGATACTTCGGTGTTGATGTAGGGGTCGATCACAAAAATCAAACTCAAGTATACTACCTTCGTGGGTGGCGATGACCCTTCTGCATACAATAAAGTTTGTGGAATGAACAATGGTGCTCGACCATATGGAGAAGTAAAGGTAGAAATGGCTGAAGTGTGCTGTACCACACTTCAGCAAGAGACTTGCTACGCTGATTCAAAACTTCCAGAAAACAGCTGGTGAAGTGAAGGAGTCAAAAAGGAAGACCAGACGAATGACACTGGTCAAAGTTAAAGGAAAACTAACTGACAAGACCATTCTGAAATTGTCAAGTTACTTCACAAAAACCATCTGAGAAAACATCAACATGGACTGGGATAAATAAGGGATGCCTGCCAGTCCGGACAGGCAGACCGGAATTTTAATGTCAGACGGACCGGCATTAAATTGCGTCTGCCAATCTTTTGACCATTTCAAAACCCAGTTTAGATCGACTTGAAGTGACAGTGAGTCTTCTTCGGTGTTTATTTGCCTATCGAGTTTTGTATCATTGGCAAATTTGCAAATGTTGCTACTCAAACCTGAATCTAAATCATTTATATATATTATAAACAACAGAGGTCCCAGGACAGAGCCTTGAGGCACTCCACTTACAACATTTTCCCACTCTGACTTAACGCCATTTATACTCTTTCTGTTTTCTTTGGTATAGCCATGCCCTAATCTAACTTAATATAGCACCATGAGTCTCTATCTTTTTAATCAGTCTTGAATTGGGCACTGTATCAAAAGCTTTGCTAAAGTCAAGGTACACAACATCACAAACCTCACCACTATCAACTTCCTCAACTATATAGGAATAAAATGATAACAAATTTGTTAAACATGAACGGCCATTTGTAAAAGCATTTTGCGAATCATTTATTAATTTACGTTCTTCAAGATGAAGACGAAATATATTTGTAATTATCGATTCACGTAACTTTCCCACAATAGACGTTAAGCTAATGGGCCGATAGTTTGATGCAAGTGATCTATCTCCTTTCTTAAAAATTGGTACCTCATTAGCAACCTTCCACGACTCTGGCACTCTGCTTGACTCTATTGATTTATTAAATATGGTAGACAGTGGCTCGGAAAGCTCCTCTTTGCATTCTATAAGCACCCTGGCAAAATCATCATACAGTCCTGGGGATTTGTTTGGTTTGAGTTTTACTATTTGTTTAATAACATCCTCCCTGGTAACTGCTAAACTACTCAACCTATCCTCGTCCCCACCCCACATAGACTTGTTCGGCTGAAAGCATAGTATTAAGTTCCTCTTTAGTAATACAGAGATAAAACATTTATTAAAAATACTACTCATCTCTTCGACACCATCCGTTATCTGACCTGTCTCAGTTTTTAATGGACACTATCCTTTCCCTAATCTTTGTTCGATATAACTGAAAAAAACTTAATGAATTTGTCTTTGCTTGCCCTGCTATGCGAACTTCATAGTTTCTTTTTGCACTCCTGATCTCTCTTTTTAACATTTCTAGCCAGTTGTATGAATTCCTGTTCTAAACTGACTTCCCCATTCTTCATCCTTTTGTACCTAGCTCTTTCTACCTATAATTTTCTTCAGACCCTTTGTTATCCATTTTGGGTTATTATTATTCGATCTATTCAATTTGTATTGTATACGTTCCTGTGCTTTTCTTAGTGTATTTTTAAATAAGTTATATTTTGAATCCTCATCGAAATCCTTTTTACGTCACTTATCGCTGGGTTCAAATCTCGCTTCAAGACCGGCCCACACCCCATACCCAAGACTTTCCAATCTATATGACCCAAAAAATTTCTTGGGCTATTAAAATCAGCTTTTCGAAAATCTGTTACTTTAAGAGAATTTTCTCCAACAGATCTATTCCATTCTATGCTAAATCAGAATTTTTTGTGATCACTGTTCCCTAGCTCACTCCCTATTTCCATGTCATTAATTTGTGTTGCCCTGTTAGTTAACACTAAATCTAAAAAATTATTTTCCCACCTTGGTTCCTTAATGTGTTGCGTTAGAAAACAATCGTCAATTAATTCTAGAAAATCTTCTGCTTCATTATTCCCTGCTCTGTTAAACCAATTTATTCCGATAGTGGCAAACAATACCACCGATAGTGGTAAGGTTTGAGATGTTGTGTACCTTGATTTTAGCAAAGCTTTTGATACAGTGCCCCATGAAAGACTGATTAAAAAGACAGACGCTCATGGTATTGGGGTGTTATATTATGTTGGACATAATATACGCATGCCAGTGTGTTGAGTGACATGGGTGAGACACATGCTAGTGTTTTGTGTGACATGGGTGAGACATTTGCAAGTGTGGTGTGTGATATGGGTGGGACCTATGCCATTGTGTTGTGTAACATGAGTGAGACACGTGCCAGTGTGTTGTGTGACATGGGTCAGACAAATGTGTTTTGAGACATAGGTGAGACACTTGAGGCATGGGTGAGACACATGAGACATTGCAGTACCAAACGAAACAGAGATAGTGTAAATGGGGATAAGTCAGAGTGGGAAAATGTTGTAAGTGGAGTGCCTCAAGGCTCTGTCCTGGGACCTCTGTTGTTTATAAAATATATAAATCATTTAGATTCAGATTTGAGCAGCATGGGTGAGACACATGCCAGTGTTTTGTGACATGGGTAAGACACATGCCAGTGAGTGGCGTGACATGGGTGAGACACATGCTAGTGTGTTATGTGAGGAACGTGCCAGTGAGTTGTGTCCCATGGGTGAGAAACATGCCAGTGAGTTGTGAGCCATGGGTGAGAAATATGCCAGTGTGTTGAGAGACATGAGTGGCACACATTCTAATATGGTGTGTGACATGGGTGAGACATATGCCAGTGTGGTGTGTGACAGGGTGAGACACATGCCAGTGTGGTGTGAGATATGGATGGGGCACATGTAATTGAGTTGTGTGACATGGGTAAGACACATGACAGTGTGGTGTGTGATATGGGTGAGGCAAATGACATTGTGTTGCGTGACATGGGTTAGACACATGCTAGTGTGTTGCGTGACATGGGTGTGACACATGCCAGTGTGTTGCGTGACATGGGTGTGACGCATGCCAGTGTGTTGCGTGACATGGGTGTGACACATGCCAGTGTGTTGCGTGACATGGGTGTGACACATGCCAGTGTGTTGCGTGACATGGGTGTGACACATGCCAGTGTGTTGCGTGACATGGGTGGAACTCATGCCAGTGTGTTGTGTGACATGGGTGGAACTCATGCCAGTGTGTTGTGTGACATGAGTGTGACACATGCCAGTTTGTCGTGTGACATGGCTGAGACATATGCCAGTGAGGTGTGTGACATGGGTTAGACATATGTCGGTTTGGTGACATGGGTGAGAAATATACCTGTTTGAAGTGTGACATAGGTGAGACATATTCCTGTGTGGTGTGTGACATGGGTGAGACATATGCCTGTGTGGGGTGTGACATGAGTGAGACATATGCGTGTATGGTGTGTGACATAGGTGAGAAATATGTCTGATGTGTGACATAGATGAGACATATGCCAATGTGTTTTGACATGAGTGAGACACATGCCAGTGTGTTGCTTGACAAGGGTGAGACACATGCCCGTGTGCTGTGTGAGATGAGTGAGGCACGAGCCAATGAGTTGCGTGACATGGGTGATACACATGCCAGTGTGCTGTGTGCCAAGGGTGAGACACATGCCAGTGTGGTGTGGGATATGGATGAGACACATGTAATTGAGTTGTGTGACATGGGTGAGACATATACCGGTATGATGTGTGACATGGATGAGATACATACCTGTGTGTTGTGACATGGGTGAGACACATGCCAGCGTGTTGTGAGACATGGATGAGACACATGCCAGTGTGTAGAGTGACATGGGTGAGACATATGCCAGTGTGGTGTGTGACATGGGTGAGACACATGCCAGTCTGTTGTGTGACATGGATGAGACACATGCCAGTGTGTAGAGTGACATGGGTGAGACACATGCCAGTCTGTTGTGTGACATGGATGAGACATATGCCAGTATGGTGTGTGACATGGGTGAGACACATGCCAGTGTGATGTGTGACATCGGTGAGACACATGCTAGTCTGTTGTGTGACATGGATGAGACACATGCCAGTGTGGTGTGTGACATGGGTGAGACATATGCCAGTGTGGTGTGTGACATGGGTGAGACACATACTAGTGTGTTGAGTGCCATGGGTGAGACACATGCCCGAGTGGTGTATGATATGGGTGAAACACATGACAGTGTTGTGTGACGTGGGTGAAACATATACCAGTGTGGAGGGTGACATGGGTGAGGCACATGCCAATGTGATGTGTGACATCGGTGAGACATATGACATTGTGGTGTGTGACATGGGTGAGACACATGCCAGTGTCGTTCATACCTTCATTATCAGTAGCGTTTATATCTGCTCCGGCCTGGACGAGGACCTTCACGACGTAGATGAAACCGTTATATGCAGCGGGGAAAACAGCTGTCCTGCCTGCCAACAGATTCATCCTTGTCATCAACACTCTACAAGATTCTAAAACAGTTGAAATATGTTTGGCTTCTTACATTTACATTTTTTATATCCATGTGAATTATACTACTTATAAATATTAGGAACTAGATGTACCCGAATACGCATTGCTGTGATTCAGCAATGCATGCACCTTGCTTAGTCACAGCAACCCTCCAACCTGTCTCCTGTTCTTTCCACAATTCTCCACTGCCCCGTCCCCTTGTACTCCTAACCATTCCCCACTCCCCTGTCCCCTCATCCTCCCCACCTTTCTCTCTTCCTCCGTCCCTCGTCCTCCCCACCATTCCCCACTCCCCTGGCCTCTCGTCCTCCCTACCAAACATTACTTAACTGTCCCTCTTGTCCTCACCGTTCTCCATTCCTCCGTCCCCTCCATCATTATCCCCCTTCCATATCCACTTGTCCTACCAACCATCCCCAACTTCTCTGTTCCCTTGTCCTCCTTAACCATTCTCCACACCATCCCCTCGTTCCCAACATCTCCCACATCCCTGTCCCCTCGTCTTCCCCACTATCCCCCTAATCTCGTTCCTTCTTCCTCCCCACCATTCCCCACTCCCTGCTCTGATGTGTTCCCATCACTAAAAAAAAATAGATAGGACAGTTAAAAAAAAACGAAATGAAAAACAAGGAAAAAATACAAAAATAAACTATACTCACGAAATGAACAGTACAACTCAATTGTATGATAAGAACAAATGAACAACACAGCTCAATTCCAATGCAATGTCACACAAAATAATGAAATCCAAATGAAAATAAATCAAAATCTATGAAAATTTATTTTATAAATGCAATCGGAAACATTGAAATGGAATCGTAACATATTTAGTATTGCGTGTGTTGCTCTTACGCCCAACAGATGGCACTGTTTTTCAAAAAAAGCATGTTTTTTACTGTCAGAGGTTAGGCATGTATCTAGGACGTATATAAAAACACGCGCCTGTTCGAATGCATAGTTGAGTCAAAGTTTCAAAGCAATTGGTTAAGAGGTTTCGAAGATTTCTCTCACATTAAAAACTCATGAAAAACACAGTTTTTCAAAAAAGCATATTTTTTCCCGTTACAGACGAGGCATCTATATAGTATATATATATAAACCCGCTCGGATGCGAATGGATTGTTGTATCAAAACTTCAAAGAACTCAGTGAAGAACTTTCGGAGATTATCGATTTTGAACAAATGAACATTTATATTTTTATTTATATAGATCACTAGCAGGCCATGCGTTGGTGTGGCTCAGCAATGCATGCCCATTCCTGATCCACAGCAACCCTCCCCTGTCCCCCTGTCCTCCCCACCCTTCCCCTCTCCCCCGTCTCCTCATCATCCCCACCATTCCCTCCCTCCCCCGTCCCCTATTTCTCCCCACCCTTCCCCCCTCCCCATTCCCTGATCATTCCCACCATCCCCCACTCCACTGTTCCCTTGTCCTCATCGCAATTCTCCATTCTCTTGTCCACTCGTCCTCCTCACCATGCCAAATTACCCCATCCCCTCGTCCTCTCCACCATTACCCCCCTTTTCCATCCTCCCGTCTTCCCCACCATCCCCCCGCCCCCAATTCCATGTTCCCTTGTCCTCCCCGCCATTCTCCAATTCCCCCCGTCCCCTCGTCCCAAATATACCCCACTCCCATGTCCCCTCGTCCTCCCCACCATTACCCCAACCCCGTCCCCTTGTCCACCCCACCATTCCCCTACTCTCGTACCCTCGTCTCCCCCACCATTCCCCACTCTCTCGCTCGGTGTGTTCCCAAATGATCTCATGTTCCCATCAGAAAAATGGGAACATCAATTGATCTGATTTTCCCCATCACTGAAAAATAAATTAAACAGTTAAAAAAAGAAATGAAAAAAATGAAAAAATAAAAAATAAACTATACTCAAGAAATGAACGGTATGGTAAACAACACCACTCAATTCCAATGACATATCACACAAAATAATAAAATAAAAATGAAAATAAATCGAAATCTGTGAAAATTAAATTCATCAATGCAATCAGAAACATTGAAATGGAATCGTAGCATTTAGTGTAGCTTGCGTTGTTATTACGTGCAGCAGATGGCCCTTATTAAAAACAAAACTCCGATTTACACATGAAAATAGTGGAAATAATAGTCTGCCATTCTTGGATGTACTAATAACAAAAACAGGAACCTCTTTAAGCACCAACGTATATACTAAGCCTTCCAACATAGGATTATGCCTGAACGGTAGAAGTGAGTGCCCCTAAAGATACAAAGCCAGTGTTCTCAATGCTTATATTCGTCGAGCGCTTACCCACTGCTCCGAATGGAGCAACGTGATTAGAGAGTTTGAAAGAATAACACAGATATTGGTGAACAACGGATTTAGCAACATGGAAATATATGTTGCTATTAGAAGACACCTGGACCATTTATTTTATAAATGACGCAATTATCACTACGAGGGCTGTTCCTTACTAATAGCTTACCAACAGTGTTTTCGTAGCTAATATATATATATATATATATATATATATATATATATATATATATATATATATATATATATATATATATATATATATATATATATATATATATATATATATATATATATATATATATATATGTGAGGTGGGAGGGGTGATGTGGCATTAACACAAGACAGAACAACAGGGGATATTAATAGGGTATTAAAAGTATCAACACAAGACAGAACAGAAACAATGGGTATTGAATAGAAGTGTTTGTAGAAAGCCTATTGGTCCATATTTCTTGATGCTTCTATATTGGAGCGGAGTCTTGAGGTGGGTAGAATATACAAGGTTTCTTTCCTCCTTCTTATTGCAGAAGGAGGAAAGAATCGAGGCAACTACAGAAGCACCATACTGTCCCCCGAGCTTAAAGCGGCAGCTAAAAGCCTTCGTGAGAACAAGGAGATAGTTGTCAGGAGAGGTGACAAGTCGCCAATATATGTCATTCTTAAAAAAGACGAATATCTGGCGAAAATGAACATCATACTCTCTGACCAAACTAAGTTCCAAAGGGTAACGAAGGACACTACAGCCGAATTAAAAGCAAAGGTCAACAAACTGATCGAAACTGTGAACGCCAAGGAATCCGGACTCCACCTGCCAAAGATCATTGGGGAATATAAACCTGGATATGCGTATGGAAATGTCAAGACACAAGCCTGGAAACCCACTTCGGCCAATCATTAGCCAGATACCCACACCCACGTACAGACTGGCGAAGCGACTCAACGGCCTGCTGACTCCTTATGTTCCTTGCGCCTTCAGCCTGAAGTCTCCAAAGGAATTTGTGGACTTACTGCGGGGCACACAGGCCACAGGGATAAGAGCCTCGTTGGACGTAGAATCGCTGTTTACCAACGTACCTGTGGACGAGACAATCGGAATGATAGCCGACAGAGTGTATCGTGATCCAGCCTGTACTCCTCTTGACATGCCAGAAAGTATTCTGAGGAAACTACTCCAAGCTTGTACTAAAGAGGCACCCTTCTTGAGCCCGGATGGGCACATGTATAAGCAAGTAGATGGGGTCGCCATGGGTTCTCCCCTAGGTGTCCTGTTTGCAAGCTTCTACATGGGTACCATTGAGCAAAAAGTCTTAGTCGACATGAACTTGAAACCGGCCATATACTGCAGGTATGTTGACGACATTTTTACACAGGTACCTGATGTCAGACATCTGCAGGAGCTGAAGGAGGCATTTGAGCAGAGTTCCGTGCTGCGTTTCACTTACGAGACGGAAAAGGATGGGAAGCTGCCTTTTCTAGATGTAACAGTCATGGAAAAGGGCGGAGGTTTCCACACTGCAGTCTACACTAAGGAAACAAACATAGGAATGTGCCTAAATGCCAACAGCGACTGCCCTGACAGGTACAAGAGGAGTGTTGTTAACGCATACGTCGACCGTGCTCTCAGCCACAGCTCAGAATGGAAGCAAGTCAACGAAGAACTCTGTAGGGTAAGGCAGGTCCTAGTCAATAACGGCTTCTCCAATGGTTTCATCGAAGACATCATAAGAAGGAAAGTGAAAAGCCATGCAACCTCTGAAGAGACAACTAACACAACACCTATACCCCCTATTAGACTATTTTACAGGAACTTCTTTTCCACAGCTCATAAAACGGAGCAAAGGGTCCTGAAAGATATTGTTAATAGAAACGTTATCCCTACAGACAAAAATCAGAGGATACAACTGACGATTTACTATAAAACCAGAAAAACGGCCAGCCTACTCATGAGAAACTCTCCAGACACAAAACAGAACGCTTTAACAGAGACTAACGTCGTCTATGCCTTCAAATGCCCACTTGGGGACTGTAAGCTCCAAAAAACCCAGTATATAGGCAAGACAACAACATCTCTTTCTAGGCGTTTAACGATGCATAAGCAACAGGGCTCCATTAAGGAACATATAATCTCTTCCCATAACCAAACCATCGCCAGAGAAATCCTAGTAAACAACACAGAAATCATCGATAGATACAGCGATAGCAGGCGGCTTGACGTTTGCGAGGCACTACACATCAAGAAGTCAACACCAGCAATCAACAGCCAATTATTGCACAACTATATTCTACCCACCTCAAGACTCCGCTCCAATATAGAAGCATCAAGAAATATGGACCAATAGGCTTTCTACAAACACTTCTATTCAATACCCATTGTTTCTGTTCTGTCTTGTGTTGATACTTTTAATACCCTATTAATATCCCCTCTTGTTCTGTCTTGTGTTAATGCCACATCACCCCTCCCACCTCACTCAAATGTAGATATAAAATCAGAGATACGTAAGTTCTAATCAGTTGTGTATTTGTGAAGTCTTTGAAAATGTAATAAGTTTTACGAAACGCGCCCGTGTCGCGTCAGACTAGAAATAAAAATGAATTTTGGAGAAGTGATTTTTGATTTACCTCCAACAGTGAAGCGTAATGTACGAAAGATTGAGAAAATTCGTGTTAGAATTATTAATCTTACTTTTTCGGTCATATTTAATAATATATGTCTACAGGAAAGACTGCTACCAAAATATACTAATATATATATATATATATATATATATATATATATATATATATATATATATATATATATATATATATATATATATATATATATATATATATATATATATATATATATATATATATATATATATATATATATATATATATATATATATATATATATATATATATATATTAAATATGACCGAAAAAGTAAGATTAATAATTCTAACATGAATTTTCTCAATATTTCATATGTTTCTTTTCAATGCCGATGGTAATTGAAAAATAAATTCTCCAAAATTCATTTTTATTTCTAGTCTGATGCGACACTTGAACGCGTTTCGTAATAACTTATTACATTTTCAAAGACTTTAATTTACACACACACAACTATAACCCGCAAACACTAAACAGAGTTCTACAATGCTATAATTTAAACGGCTTTCATTTTATATACCTGCATTGGGTGAGGTGATATGTTACAACAGTTTTGGATGAGGTGAAAACAAACTTTCAACACAAGACAGAACACGAAACAATGGGTATAATATTGGCTAAGTTAAAGGGAAGAATGGAAGTAACTGCAGAGGGCCTATTGGCCCATATTTCTTGATGCTTCTATATTGGTGAAGAGTCTTGAAGTGGGTAGAATATAGTTGTGCATTAATTGGCTGTTGATTGCTGGTGTTGACTTCTTGATTTGTAGTGCCTCCCAGATATCAAGCCGCCTGCTATCGCTGTATCTATCGATGATTTCTGTATTTTTGTTAAGACTTGTTTGGTGACGGTCTGGATGTGGGAAGAGATTATATGTTCCCTAATGGAGCCCAGATGCTTATGCATCGTTAATCGACTGGAAAGAGATGTTGTCTTGCCTATTTACTGAGTTCTTACAGGCTTACAGTCCTCAAGTGGGCATTTGAAGGCATAGACGACATTGGTCTCTTTTAAAGCGTTCTGTTTTGTGTCTGGAGAGTTTTTCATGAGCAGGTTAGCCGTTTTTTTGGTTATATAGTAAATCGTCAATTGTATCTTCTGATTTTTGTCTGTAAAGATAACGTTCCTATTAACAATATCTCTCAGGACCCTTTCCTCTGTTTTATGAGCTGTGGAAAAGAAGTTCCTGTAAAATAGTCTAATAGGGGGTACAGGTGTTGTGTTAGTTGTCTCTTCAGAGGTTGCATGGCGATTCACCTTCCTTCTTATGATGTCTTCAACGAAACCATTGGAGAAGCAGTTGTTGACTAGGACCTGCCTTGCCCTACAGAGTTCTTCATCGACTTGCTTCCATCCTGAGCTGTGGCTGAGAGCACGGTCGACATAAGAGTTAACAATACTCCTCTTGTACCTGTCTTGGCAGTCACTCTTGGCATTGAGGCACATTCCTATGTTTGTTTCCTTAGTGTAGACTGCAGTGTGGAAACCTCCGCTCCTTTCCATGACTGTTACATCTAGAAAGGGCAGCTTCCCATCCTTCTCCATCTCGTAAGTGAAACGCAACACAGAATTCCGCTCAAATGCCTCATTCAGCTCCTGCAGATGTCTAACATCAGGTACCTGTGAAAAAATGTCGTCAACATACCTGCAGTATATGGCTGGTTTCAAGTTCATGTTGACTAAGACCTTTTGTTCGATATTACCCATGTAGAAGTTCGCAAACAGGACACCTAGGGGAGAACCCATGGCGACCCCATCTACTTGCTTATACATGTGCCCATCCAGGCTCAAGAAAGGTGCCTCTTTAGTACAAGCTTGGAGTAGTTTCCTTAGAATGTTTTCTGGTATGTCAAGAGGAGTACAGGCCGGATCATGATACACTCTGTCTGCTATCATCCCGATTGTTTCATCCACAGGTATGTTGGTAAACAGTGATTCTACGTCCGACGAGGCTCTTATTCCTGTGGCCCGTGTTCCCCGCAGTAAGTCAATAAATTCCTTTGGAGACTTGAGGCTGAAGGCGCAAGGGACATAAGGAGTCAGCAAGCCGTTGAGTCGTTCACCAGTCTGTACGTGGGTGTGGGTATTTGGCTGATGATTGGCCGAAGTGGGTTTCCAGGCTTGTGTGTCTTGACATTTCAATACACGTATCCAGGTTCGTATTCTCCAATAATCTTTGGCAGATGGAGTCCGGATTTCTTTGCGTTCACAGTTTCGATCAATTTGTTGACCTTTGCTTTCAATTCGGCTGTAGTGTCCTTCGTTATCCTTTGGAATTTAGTTTGGTCAGAGAGTATGAGGTTAATTTTTGACAGATATTCGTCTTTTTTAAGAATGACATATATTGGCGACTTGACACCTCTCCTGACGACTATCTCCTTGTTCTCACGAAGGCTCTTAGCTGCCGCTTTGAGCTCGGGGGACAGTATGGTGCTTCTGTAGTTGCCGCGATTCTTTCCTCCTTCCGCAATAAGTTCTGCTTGTAAGGTGTCTTTGGTGGTGACCTTCTTTTGTGTATCGAGGTCGAATATGTCGTCCAACAGGATCTCTAACTCCACTTTCCGGGCCATCTCACTTGGACTGGACATAACGTGACAATTTATACCCAGATTTAGGAGAGTGGCTTGGTCCTCAGTGAGGTTGATTCCAGCAAGGTTCAGGAAGCCGTCTCTTGGTCGTGGAATTGCCACGACCAAGAGACGGTCGAATACCATCACCGGGGACGGTGAATTGAATTGTGGAATTGCAGGTATGTTGACGACATTTTTTCACAGGTACCTGATGTCAGATATCTGCAGGAGCTGAATGAGGCATTTGAGCGGAATTCTGTGTTGCGTTTCACTTACGAGATGGAGAAGGATGGGAAGCTGCCCTTTCCTGATGTAACCGTCATGGAAAGGAGCGGAGGTTTCCACACTGCAGTCTACACTAAGGAAACAAACATAGGAATGTGCCTCAATGCCAACAGTGACTGCCCAGACAGGTACATGAGGATTGTTGTTAACTCTTTTGTCGACCGTGCTCTCAGCCACAGCTCAGGATGGAAGCAAGTCGATGAAGAACTCTGTAGGGTAAGGCAGGTCCAAGTCATCAACGGCTTCTCCAATGGTCTCGTCGAAGACATCATAAGAAGGAAGGTGAAACGCCATGCAACCTCTGAAGAGACAACTAACACAACACCTATACCCCCTATTAGATTATTTTACAGGAACTTCTTTTCCACAACCCATAAAACGGAGGAAAGGGTCCTGAAAGATATTGTCAGTAGAAACGTTATCCCTACAGACAAAAATCAGAAGATACAACTGACAATTTACTATAAAACTAGAAAAACGGCCAGCCTACTCATGAGAAACTCTCCAGACACAAAGCAGAACGCTTTAAAAGAGACCAACGTCGTCTATGCCTTCAAATGCCCTCTTGGGGACTGTAAGCCTCAAAAAAAACAGTATATTGGCAAGACAACAACATCTCTTTCCAGGCGTTTAACGATGCATAAGAAACAGGGCTCCATTAAGGAACATATAATCTCTTCCCACAAACAAATCATCACCAGAGAAATCTTAGCAAACAACACAGAAATCATCGATAGATACAGCGATAGCAGGCGGCTTGACGTCTGCGAGGCACTACACATCAAGAAGTCAACACCAGCAATCAACAGCCAATTAATGCACAACTATATTCTACCCACTTCAAGACTCCGCTGCAATATAGAAGCATTAAGAAATATGGACCAATAGGCTTTCTACAATTACTTCCATTCAATACCCATTGTTTCGTGTTCTGTCTTGTGTTGGACTGTAAGTTGGTAATACAGTGGCATCCCTGGAATGCCATCCTCCTGTCCTTTGGCAGAGAAGGCCATGCCGTCCTTACCTGTCTGCCTCTGCCTCGCCGCAAATACACTTGTATTCGATGTGGATTGGGGCAGCGAGGCGGAGAGCCTGCGGTGTGATACTGGCGCCAGTTGCTGACATTGGGGTTGCTAATAGGAAATCACCTGCATGGGGAGCTGCTACAGCTCTAATTCGGGCAGTGTCATGTGGTGTTGTCGCAGCCTCTAGCAAAGTCGCAGCTTCTTGGTCGGCAATGGGGCGATCCCAGCTGGATTGTTTATGGGCTTCAGAAGGCGGTGGTTGGGGTGCTGGTCCTGCGAGAGAGACCCATTTGGTTGTGCAGTCTGTGAAGCTGGGATCATGTACCCCTGCCTGTTGAACTAGGTGCTGAGGTAGGATTTCCTTCACCAAGTTGTCAGACCCTACTGAAGAGGACAGGAACGCTGGTACAGCAATTTGTGTTGCTGTGCGCACGCCAAGGCCCCCGAGTCTGACAGGAAGGGAGGCCTGTTTCCACTGTGAGTCGCTGAGGGAAAGATTGAGGGCTTTTTCTAGTGTTGATTTCAGCAAGCTGTCGTACTCTTCTAATCTAATATTTTTTTTTGTTTGAGATATATACAAGAGTTGTTACATTCTTGTACAGCCACTAGTATGCGTAGCGTTTCAGGCAGGTCCCTGGAATATGATCCCCTGTCGAGAAGAATCGTTTTTTCATCCAAGTACACATTTTACTGTTGCGTTAAACAGAGGCTACAGTTAAGGAATTGTGCCCAGTAAATCCTCCCCGGCCAGGATACGAACCCATGTCATAGCGCTCGCGGAACGCCAGGTGAGTGTCTTACCACTACACCACGGAGACTGTTATTGTTGAAAGATGGCGAACATCTTAGAAAGTAGGTCAGCCTGGGGAGGGACAAGCATCTGGCGATGATGTAAAGTGCATCATGAGCATCGATGTCTTCAATTCTCTCGTTCATCCTCTTCAGGTCAGTGATCTTCTTACCAAGGACCTCGTCGATGGCATTCCTTCCAAGAGGAGCACCTAGGAGTGTGCTGTCCTCAGGGTTGGTTGTATGAATGTCAGGCAAAACAACATTTATTTGTTCTATTATGTGCTGGTTGGTAGAGGTTATTTCACACTTGGAATGGTTCAGGGTGAGGCCTAGGCTTGATCCTTGCTCCTGAATTATTCTTATGTCGTCCACGAGAAAGGCTGGGGAGCCGGCTAGAGTACCATCGTCCAAAAACCAAATGTTAAGCTCACTGGACAGGTTATCGGTGACTTCCTTGATGACTACGCAGAAAAGAAAAGGAGCAAGGGGGGTCACCCTGTTGGACACCTTTTTGCGATTCAATTTCATGTTCCCTAAAAAGCAGAGTTAGATTCTTGCTGTAGCATGAGTTTACAAACGGGTAGAAGGAAGGAAAAAAGGCGATGAACAGCACTGAGTACTGCATCCCTTCTAACCAGATTGAAAGCATTTTTGAAGTCCAGCTTAATCAGGGCTTTTTCATCCGTAATGTTGGCAATGTAGGCTCTAGCTGCATGAGCCGCTGCCTCACACCCTTAGGGAATGCCAAACCCAAGCTGTTTTGGCTTCAGCATGTCGGCTACTGCCTGTCTAACTGCTCTAGCAGCAGCCTTAGCGACGAGACGCCGGAGTGAATTGCCCACAGCTATCGGTCTGATTCCTCCATCTTTTTTCCTCAGGGCACAGAGGGTAGCGCCAAAAAAGAGAGGCCATATGGTCTCTGGTATGTTGCCAGCTAGACATGTGTTGGCGAATCTAGTTAGTTCCACCAGGAGACCCTGTGCAATGTCTCCCAGTGCAGGGTTGAGCATTTGTTTGATATGGTTGGGTCTTAGTCCTGTGAACCCACCTGCTGATCCTGATGGGAAGGATAAAGCTGCTTTATGCACCATGGATTCGAGCACACACAAAGGTTCTGCTCTGGTGACACCAACTAGGGGAACACTGTCGTTACGAGGAGCTGTGGGTGGGTGTTTTTCCCTCAGGACTTGTGCTGCATCGGCATCCCTGGTTGCAACTGTGTCTTCACTGGTGTTGACTGATCGCCCCTATTGTGTTGCCTTCTTCTATTTTCTTGCTGACTGTTGCTCTGATTTTGGATGCCTCGGTTCTGCTGTTGATACCTTTCCTACCGTGGGTGTTTTTGGCACGGGTGGGGAGGGGTGCCTAGTTGTCCTCTCTAGGAAAACTATTTATAGCCATAATGACCGACGAAACTAGTGATTTGTCTCTCCTTGCAGGGACAGCTGGGCAAATGTTTCCAAACAGGAGAAGGTTGCGTCATGAGCATGATGGTTCCGGGGGAGTCATTGACCTTTTTCAAGAGGCTGGATAGTTTGGCTGCTGCCTGGGGCCGGGCAGCTTTGGGGATGTGCTGCAAGGTTCCAACCAATGTTGCTTTGATGGCTTCTAGTAGATTCTAGTAAGTGTAATACAGTCGCTCAGACGGAATCAAGTGAACCCCTGGAAGAATGGTAGACAGTTGGTGTGGGACTACACTTATGTTTCAACTTTAGCCAATACCTATGTTGACTTCAGTGCTACACAAGCAGAAGGAGCTGCCAATCACCGGGAAGCGGCCAAGTCACGTAAATACAGACACCTTGAGCACCACTACAATTTTGTCCCCTTTGCCTCAGAGACACTTGGTCCCTGGGGTAAAAGTGCTGCTAGCTTTTTGAATGAGTTGGTGTCTAAGCTAATCGAAACAACTAGAGACCCTAGAGCTGCCAGTTTTCTTTTTCAGTGCCTTAGTGTGGCAATCCAGAGAGGAAATGCTCACTGCATCCATGGTTCCTGCCCGCCATCTGAGGAGCTGGAGGAGCTATTCAACTTGTGACAAGCAGCCTTGAACCCTGCATGTAATCAATATTGTAATTATTTGTGTGTAATGACATTTTCAAATAAAGTTAGATAAATATACACACATACCAAAAGAATAGGGGTGGTAGGAGAAGAAAATATCAAAGTGTTCAGTGAGGATCCACAACGTCTTCTCTGCGTATTCTTTATTTTCTTCTCCGAAGCTATGGGTCCCTACACTTGCATCAGAGGTCGCACCCCTTCTAGGTATTAAAAAAAAATCATATATATGTACACCAGGGTATGTATGACACTGAGAATATGAGGTTGGCACTTTGTTATATGTATGACACTATAAACGGGGGTTGATACTTTGTGGTGTGTATGGCACTGAGTATCGGAGTTGGCACTTTGAGATGTATATTTCACTATGTCACTATATATACATGGTATTCACTTTGTATGTCTGGGCCGCAAAGTATACACTAAACAGACAGAAATTGTTCACTATCATTCACTGAGCCCACGAGGGAGGTGGTGGGGTGGTGTGGTGGTGAGGGGAGCTGCGGCCACTACCAGCCTCCTCCGCCTGACCAGTGAGCGAGTGTTCTTAGTGACGCTTTACTCTAAGGTTCACTTTCCCTCACGAGCCTCCCTCCGCCCCCGCCCTTCCCCATCCCGCCCCGGCCGTTAAGGTGGTAGGCCTCCCTCACTGGCACTGTTGCTGGTAAGTTCAAGCTTGGCAAACAGAAGAAAATTGTAAAATACCGTTGACTGGGGCGATGGAGGAATTTCAAACGCTGAAGATGTCTTCTAATAATGTTCACACATGTCCTGACCAACGCTCCACCTGCTTGACCTCACTGTTTTGTGATAAAGTATGAAAGTAGCCCGAAGCTCCACGGTGCGTCCGGTCTCCACGATGCCCCGCAGGAATATATATATATATATATATATTTATATATTAAAAAAAAAAAAAAAAAAAAAAATATATATATATATATATATATATATATATATATATATATATATATATATATATATATATATATATATATATATATATATAAATATATATATTAGTATATTTTGGTAGTAGTCTTTCCTGTAGACATATATTATTAAATATGACCGAAAAAGTAAGATTAATAATTCTAACACGAATTTTCTCTATCTTTCGTACATTTCTTTTCACTGTTGGTGGTAATTCAAAAATCAATTCTCCAAAATTCATTTTTATTTCTAGTCTGACGCGACACTTGAGCGCGTTTCGTAAAACTTATTACATTTTCAAAGACTTTAGTTTACACATACACAACTGAATAGAACTTACACATCTCCGATTTGTTTATATCTACATTTGAGTGAGGTGGATGGGGTGAGGTGGTATTAATAGGGTATTAATTTCATCAACACAAGACAGAACACGAAACAATGGGTATTGAATGGAAGTGATTGTAGAAAGCCTATTGGTCCATATTTCTTGATGCTTCTATATTGGAGCGGAGTCTTGAGGTGGGTAGAATATAGTTGTGCATTAATTGGCTGTTGATTGCTGGTGTTGACATTTTAATGTGTAGTGCCTCGCAAACGTCAAGCCGCCTGCTATCGCTGTATCTATCGATGATTTCTGTGTTGTATACTAGGATTTCTCTGGCGATGGTTTGGTTGTGGGAAGAGATTTTATGTTCCTTAATGGAGCCCTGTTGCTTATGCATCGTTAAACGCCTAGAAAGAGATGTTGTTGTCTTGCCTATATACTGGGTTTTTTTGAGCTCTACCTGATACTGCTGGTTCTGTTAAGGTGGTGAATCTTAGTGTCACCTTGACGTCTGTGGCGGTGCATGGTGCCCCCTTCGAATTTCAGGACGACTTGTTAACCTCCTGTTTTGAACGATTTGGGACAGTGTTAAGTATTTTTTGGAACAAGGTCGTTGCCGGGCACTCTGTTGGTATCCTTGACGGGTCCCGTACTCTGACGATGTCGCTGAAGTGTAGTGTACCATCATCGATGGCCTTGTTGGGTTACACGCTCCGCTGCTTGTACCGGAGTCAATCGCGCTCCTGTTATAGATGTGGTCACGAGGGTCATCTGGCTGCAGCGTGCGACGTGGGAGCGACTGGTAGGGTGCATGTTTTTCGTGGGGAGGATTTTCCGCCCCTGTTGCGTTCGGACGGTTCTGAGGATGGAGTGGGTGCTGTGCCTGAGGCGCCTGATTGCCTGTCTGCTGCTCCGCCTGTTGGAGCGAGTTCTACGGCCTGTGCGACACGTCTGGTGACTGCTTTGGCCCCTAGGGTTGTTGAACCGGTGTGTGGGGTGTTGGGCTGTCCCCTGCGCTGCGTGTAGTGCAGGATGTCCTGGTAGAGGTTCATGTCCCACCCCCGCCTGTGGATGTGATACCGGCTCCCGGGGACGCGGGTTCTGCTGCTTTGGAAGGGGGAGGGGGGCTTCTGCATGGGGCGGTGCCTGCCGTGCCTGTGTGTGTTGGCGACTGTAGTTCTGATCTTTCCATCCCTCTGCAGAAGCGTGCGCGTCGGTGTTCTGAGGCTGTTTCCGTGGATGATGCGGACAGTGTGGGTGATGTGGCCTCTGTGGACTCTTCGGACGGTGCGGGTGTGGCCTGTGTGGATGTGAAGATGGTGGCAGTGCCTGCAGAGGGGCCTGCTGGGCGTGGTGTGGTGCGGCCTGTCTCGAAGCGTTCGCGGCGGGCTCAGAGTGTCTCTCCCCTTCGTGGTGTGCCGTGGAAGGAGGTGGGGGAATTTGGTGCTCTGGCGTCCCCTGCCATGGATGATGATGCTGTGTGGGGCTCCGAAGTTGCTGCCTGTGCCCCCCCCCCCCCCCACTCCTCCTGTGTCTCCTGCTGTTGGATCTCCGCAATAGGGGGTTGGCCCTGATGATCGGGACCTCGTCTTGGTGTTGCGGAAAGACGTGCACCGGGGGGCCTCGGCTCATGTGCCCGGTGGTGGGGTCGATGAGCGCCTGCAACCCCTGCGGTTCCCCTTCCTTCGTTGCCTCATTCTGGGGGAAGCCTAGTCCCGCCTGCTGGGGTAGTGCCCTGTGAGGGTCCGGTGTTGGGCCCTTATCAGGATGTCCGGGTCCTTCCGGTCCTGTGGTGCTCATCCACTGTCTGGGCGTTGGGAGTAAAGGTGTTTGTTTATAGGGTGCCGGATAAGATGTCTCAGCCGAGGGCACCGCCTGGTGGCTGGGTGTCCCCTGACAAGTGGATGATTTGGGATGCATACTGCTTGCACTTTCCGCTATACACGTTTCCAGAGAAATATTAGTTGACGTCTTGCGCACGCTGCTACGCCGTGCATGGATCAGCTGCCGCCGTGAACTCGACATCCCACCCCATGGTGCGGGGAGTCTCCCTCTAACGTCCGACCTCTGTTTTCGTTGCCACTCCTTTCTCTACGGCCTGACACATCTAACACTTTTGACATTCTTCTCCTCCTCAACGTCAACGCATCTCTCTACATCTGTCCTGGTGCAGTCATCGAGAGGAAAAACCTTTCATGCAAACTGCACCTATTCTCAAGAAGAAGAAGAAGAAGAAGAATTTTCATAGATTTTGATTTATTTTCATATTGATTTAATCATTTTGTGTGACACTGCATTGGAATGTCACACTATTCTGTGTTGATTCTTTGATGTTTTTCATTCCGTTCATTTTGTGAGTATAGTTTATTTGTTTTTTTTTCATTGTTTTTATTTCGTTTTATAAACTGTTTTTCTTATTTTTTAATGCAATTGGTGGTGAAATTGAGCTGTGTCGATTGATCTCCGTTTAAATTGAAATATTTTGTTAGTATTTTTTGTTTTTGTTTTAAAAACATGAAATTGGACAACACGTTTATTTCTCAACTGGAAATGTGCAACAAACAGCTATGAATCCACCGTCTACAGCATTAACTGCTCTCTTCACGTTATGTGAGAATGACGTGTTTGCCAAAACACAGCTGTATTAAGAAGTGCCTATGTATTACACATGGAATGCCAGTAGAAAATTATTTGAACGACACAAACGAGGAGAGCGAGTCGACGGACAACTAGCATATTCAAATAAACTACGATAGGCAGACTGTAAACCATGCATCCCAATCAGGATGAATGCTTCTTTCTTCGTATCCTGTTGGTAAATGTGCCCGGTCCAACTTCTTTCCAGCAACTGAGATTTGTCAACGGCGTAACAAATGTCACTTCCCGTAGTTCATGTCAAGCTCTGAATTCATTGGAGAATGACCGACACTGGGACGTGTGCAATAATGACGCGTCCAACACGTCACATCCAAATCAAATTCGTGCATTGTTTGCAATCATATTGACCGCCTGCTCTCCTTCATATCCAACAGACTTATGGGAGAAATGTAAATCGCACATGACTGGAGATATTATCCGTCGAATACGCAAGGAAAATTTAAATACAACAATGGATTTTACAGCAAAGATCTACAACGAATCGTTGATAATGATTGAAGATTTGTGCTTTGAAATCACGAACAAAGTTCTCAATCGATTGGGAATGCCATCATCAAATCGATCTGCTGCTGCTTCGTTCAATGTACAATTGCGTCGTGAACAAAATTACAACACGGGAGATCTGTTGTCGTATGTTTAATCAAATATTCCTTAGCTAACACTTGAGCGAAAAGGCATTTACAATCAAATAATTCAAACTGTCATTAACGGGATTGGAGAAATCTTCTTAGATGCGCCAAGAGGAAGTGGTAAAACATTCCTAATTAGATTGATTCTGGCAGCATTTCGATCCCAAAATGGCATAACCTTAGCTCTTGCATCGTCCGGAATTGCTGCGACATTGTTACCAGGTGGATGAACTGCTACTTCGGCTATGAAATTGCCATTGAACATGCAATTCATTGAAACTCCAACATGCAACATTTTTCAAAGCATCCGGCCTGGGAAAAGTATTGCAGAAATGCAAACAGTTAAAAAATTACATGAAAATATGAGAAAAAATAACTATACTCACAAAATAAACGGTATGGTAAACAACACAGCTCAATTTGAACGCAATTAGCACAAAATAATTAAATCAAAATGAAAATAAATCAAAATCAATGAAAATTCAATTTATCATTGCAATCAGAAACATTGAAATGTAATTATAACATATATAGTATAGCATGTGTGTGTGTTGCTCTTACAGGCAACAGATGGTACTGTTTGTCAAGGAAAGCATAGTCTTACATGTCACAGGTGTGGGATTTATACTTAAACTTGTGAAATGAACGGCATTGTAAAGAACACAGCTCATTTCCAACACAATGTCACACAAAATAATTCAGTAAAAAATAAAATAATTCGAAATCATGAAAATAAAATTTATCAATGCAATCGGAAACATTGAAATGGAATTCGTGACATATTTAGTATAGCGGGAATGTTGCTATTATGTGCAACAGATGGCGCTGTTTTTCAAAAACGCATGTTTTTACCTGTCACAGGGGGGGAGGCATCTATATAGTAGGTATATAAAAAGACGTGCCTATTCAAATGCAACGTTTTGTCAAAATTTCAAAGCAATCGGTGAAGAACTTTCGGAGATTACAGAGTGTGTTGCTCTTATGTCCAACAGATGGAACTGTTTTTCAAAAAGCGCATGTTTTTTCCTGTCACAGGAGAGATGTGAATATAGTAATATTTAAAAAGACGCGCCTATTCAAATGCAACGTTGTATCAAATTTTCAAAGCAATCGGTAAAGAGGTTTCGAAGATTTCCCTCACACGAAAAACATGAAAAAACACAGTTTTTCAGAAAAAGCATGTTTTTTTTTACCGTCACAGAAATGATATCTATATAGTATGTATATAAAAACCTGGCCGGATGCGAATGGAACATTGTGTTAAAATTTCAAAGCAACCGGTGAAGAACTTTCGGAGATTAGCAATTTTGAACAAACAAACATTTCCATTTTTGTTTATATACTAGCTGTACCCGCCACGCGTTGCTGTGGCTCAGCAACCTTGCCTGTCCCCCAGTCCTCCTCACCATTCCCCCCTCACCCGTCTCTTCTGCCTCCCAACTATTCCCCACTCCTCCGTCCCCTCGTCTTCTTCACCAATCCCCACACCACCATTCCCACTTCCTTCCCACCATGCCCCACTCCCCTGTCTCTTTGTCCTCCCTACCATCCCAAATTCCACCGTCCCTTCGTCCTTCACTACCATTACACCCTCCCTTATCCCCTCGTCATCCTCACCAGTCCCCACTCTCTCGTCCAATGCCTTCCCAAATGGACTGATGTTTCAATAAAAAAAATTGGGAACATCAAGTCACCTGATGTACCCATCACTGAAATGTAAGAAAAATAGTTAAAATAGGAAATGAAAATATGAAATAATAAAAAATAAACTATACTCTTGAAACGAACAGTATGGTAAACAACACAGCTCAATTCTAATGCAATTCACACAAAATAATTTAATCAAAATGAAAATAAATCAAAATCTATGAAAATTCAATTTATCAATGCAAACAGAAACATTGAATTGGAATTGTAAAATATTTAACATAGCAAGTGTGTTGTTCTTACATGCAACAGATGACACTGTTTTTCAAGAAAAGCATAGTCTTACCTGTCACAGGTGTGGCTTCTATACTTATTCCTACAAAATGAATGGTATGGTAAACAACACAGCTCAATTCCAGTACAATGTCACACAAAATAATTCAATAAAAAATCCAATAAAGTGAAATCTATGAAAATTAAATTTATCAATGCAATCAGAAACATTGAAATGGAATTCGTGACATATTTAGTATAGCGTGCATGTTGCCATTATGTTCAACAGATGGTGCAGTTTTTCAAAACCGCATGTTTTTACAGGTCACAGGGGTGACATTTATATAGTACATATATAAAAAGACGCGCCTTTTCGAATGTAACGTTGTGTCAAAATTTCAACGCAATCGGTGAAGAACTTTCGGAGATTACAGCGTGTGTTGCTCTTATGTCCAACAGATGGTGCTGTTTAAAAAAAAAACATGTTTTTTCCTGTCAAAGGTGAGGCATGTATATAGTAGATATATAAAAAGACGCGCCTATTCAAATGCAATGTTGTGTCAAAATTTCAAAGCAATCGGTAAAGAGATTTCGAAGATTTCCCTCACATGAAAAACACAAGAAAAACACAGTTTTTCAGAAAAAGCATGTTTTTTTTCTGTCACAGACGTAACATCTGTATAGTATGTATATAAAAACCTTGCCGCATGCGAATGGAACATTGTGTGATAATTTCAAAGCAATCGGTGAAGAACTTTCGGAGATTAGCGATTTTGAACAAACGAACATTTTCACTTTTATTAAAAAATTATATATAGCAGAACCCTGCCACGCGTTGCTGTGACTCAAGCGTGCTGAGCCACAGCACTCAGATGCCCATCTCCCCTGAGTGCACCACAGCACACAGCACTGAGGTGCTCCACTCTGCTGTCCATTTGTCCTCCCCACGATTCTCCATTTCCCCATCCCTCTCGTCCCCACCATCCCAAACATCCCCGTCCCCTCATCCTTATCCACTATTACCCCCTCCCTTGTCCCGTCGTCCACGGCACCATCTCTCACTTCCGTCCCCTCGTCATCCCCACCATTCGCCACTCTCTCATCCGATGCCTTCCCAAATGGTCTGATGTTCCCATCAGAAAATTGTTAACATGATGTTCCCATCAGAAAATTGTTAACATGATGTTTCCATCACTGAAATATAAGAAAAACAGTTAAAAAATGAAATGAAAATATGAAAATATATAAAGATAAACTATACCCACGAAATGAACGGTCTGGAAAAGAACACAGCTCAATTCCAATGCAATTCACACAAAATAATTAAATAAAAATGAAAATTAATCAAAATCTATGAAAATTCAATTTATCAATGCAATCAGAAACATTGAAATGGAATTGTAACATATCTAGTATAGCATGTGTGTTGCTCTTACATGCAACAGATGGCGCTGTTTTTCAAGAAAAGCATAGTTTATCTGTCACAAGTGTGGCATCTATACTTATTCTTACGAAATGAACGGTATGGTAAACAACAGAGCTCAATTCCAACACAATGTCACTCAAAATAATTCACTAAAAAATCAAATAAATCGAAATCTATGAAAATAAAATTTATCAATGCAGTCGGAAACATTGAAATGGAATTTGTGACATATTTAGTATAGCGTGCATATTGCTATGATGTGCAACAGATGGCGCGGTTTTTCAAAAACGCATGTTTTTACCTGTCACAGGGGTGGCATCCATATAGTAGATATATAAAAAGACGCGCCTATTCGAATGCAACATTGTGTCAAAATTTCAAAGCAAGTTGTTAAGAACTTTCGGAGATTACAGCGCGTGTTGCTCTTACGTCCAACAGATGGCGCTGTTTTTCAAAAAAAGCATGTTTTTTTTCCTGTCACAGGTGAGGCATGTATATAGTATATATATAAAAAGTCGCGCCTATTCAAATGCAACGTTGTGTCAAAATTTCAAAGCAATCGGTCTAGAGGTTTCGAAGATTTCCCTCAAATGAAAAACACTAGAAAAACACAGTTTTTCTGAAAAAGCATATTTTTTTAAAGTCAAAGACTTGACATCTATATAGTATATATATATATATATATATATATATATATATATATATATATATATATATATATATATATATATATATATATATATATATATATATATATATATATATATATATATATATATATATATGTCGTATCTAGTAGCCAGAACGCACTTTTCGGCCTACTATGCAAGGCTCGATTTGCCTAATAAGCCAAGTTTTCCTGAATTAATATATTTTCTCTAATTTTTTCCTTATGAAATGATAAAGCTACCCATTTCATTATGTATGAGGTCAATTTTTTTTTTATTGGAGTTAAAATTAATGTAGATATATGACCGAACCTAACCAACCCTACCTAACCTAACCTAACCTATCTTTATGCATAAGGTTAGGTTAGGTAGCCGCAAAAGTTAGGTTGGGTTAGGTAGGTTAGGTAGTCGAAAAAAATTAATTCATGAAAACTTGGCTTATTAGGCAAATCGGGCCTTGCATAGTAGGCAGAGAAGTGCGTTCTGGCTACTAGGTACACACATATATATATATATATATATATATATATATATATATATATATATATATATATATATATATATATATATATATATATATATATATATATATATATATATATGTCGTACCTAGTAGCCAGAACGCACTTCTCAGCCTACTATGCAAGGCCCGATTTGCCCAATAAGCCAAGTTTTCCTGAATTAATATCTTTTCCCTTATTTTTTTTCTCATGAAATGATAAAGCTACCCATTTCATTACGTATGAGGTCATTTTTTTTTATTGGAGTTAAAAATAACGTAGATATATGACCGAACCTAACCAACCCTACCTAACCTAACCTAACCTATCTCTATAGGTTAGGTTAGGTTAGGTAGCCTAAAAAGTTAGGTTAGGTTAGGTAATGGTAGGTTAGGTAGTCGTAAAACAATTAATTCATGAAAAGTTGGCTTATTAGGCAAATCGGGCCTTGCATAGTAGGCATAGAAGTACGTTCTGGCTACTAGGTACGACATATATATATATATATATATATATATATATATATATATATATATATATATATATATATATGTCGTACCTAGTAGCCAGAACTCACTTCTCAGCCTACTATTCAAGGCCCGATTTGCCTAATAAGCCAAGTTTTCCTGAATTAATATATTTACTATAATTTTTTTCTTATGAAATGATAAAGCAACCCTTTTCTCTATGTATGAGGTCGATTTTTTTTATTGGAGTTAAAATTAACGTAGATATATGACCGAACCTAACCAACCCTACCTAACCTAACCTAACCTATATTTATAGGTAAGGTTAGGTTAGGTAGCCAAAAAAAGCTAGGTTAGGTTAGGTTAGGTAGGTTAGGTAGACGAAAAAACATTAATTCATGAAAACTTGGCTTATTAGGCAAATCGGGCCTTGAATAGTAGGCTGAGAAGTGCGTTCTGGCTATTAGGTACGACATATATATATATATATATATATATGTCGTACCTAGTAGCCAGAACGCACTTCTCAGCCTACTATGCAAGGCCCGATTTGCCTAGTAAGCCAAGTTTTCATGAATTAATTGTTTTTCGACTACCTAACCTACCTAACCTAACCTAACCTAATTTTTTTCTGCTACCTAACCTAACCTAACCTATAAAGATAGGTTAGGTTAGGTTAGGTAGGGTTGGTTAGGTTCGGTCATATATCTACGTTAATTTTAACTCCAATAAAAAAAAATTGACCTCATACATAATGAAATGGGTAGCTTTATTATTTCATAAGAAAAAAATTAGAGAAAATTCATTAATTTCGGAAAACTTGGCTTATTAGGCAAATCGGGCCTTGCATAGTAGGCCCAGAAGTGCGTTCTGGCTACTAGGTACGACATATGTCGATATATATATATATATATATATATATATATATATATATATATATATATATATATATATATATATATATATATATATATATATATACATATATATATATATATTATTAAATATGACCGAAAACGTAAGATTAATAATTCTAACACGAATTTTCTCAATCTTTCGTACATTTCTTTTCACTGTTGGAGGTAATTCAAAAATCAATTCTCCAAAATTCATTTTTATTTCTAGTCTGACGCGAAACGAGCGCGTTTCGTAAAACTTATTACATTTTCAAAGACTTTAGTTTACAAATACACAACTGACTAGAACTTACATATCTCCGATTTTGTTTATATCTACATTTGAGTGAGGTGGATGGGGTGAGGTGGCATTAATAGGGTATTAATTTCATCAACACAAGACAGAACAAGAGGTGGCATTAATAGGGTATTAATTTCATCAACACAAGACAGAACACGAAACAATGGGTATTAAAATGGAAGTGATTGTAGAAATCCTATTGGTCCATATTTCTTGATGCTTCTATATTGGAGCGGAGTCTTGAGGTGGGGTAGAATATAGTTGTGCATTAATTGGCTGTTGATTGCTGGTGTTGACTTCTTAATGTGTAGTGCCTCGCAAACGTCAAGCCACCTGCTATCGCTGTATCTATCGAAGATTTCTGTGTTGTCTACTAGGATTTCTCTGGCGATGATTTGGTTGAGGGAAGAGATTATATGTTCCTTAATGGAGCCCTGTTGTTTATGCATCGTTTAACGCCTAGAAAGAGATGTTGTTGTCTTGCCTATACACTGGGTTTTTTGGAGCTTACAGTCCCCAAGTGGGCATTTGAAGGCATAGACGACGTTGGTCTCTTTTAAAGCGTTCTGCTTTGTGTCTGGAGAGTTTCTCATGAGTAGGCTGGCCGTTTTTCTGGTTTTATAGTAAATCGTCAGTTGTATCCTCTGATTTTTGTCTGTAGGGATAACGTTTCTATCAACAATATCTTTCAGGACCCTTTCCTCTGTTTTATGAGCTGTGGAAAAGAAGTTCCTGTAAAATAGTCTAATAGGGGGTATAGGTGTTGTGTTAGTTGTCTCTTCAGAGGTTGCATGGCGTTTCACTTTCCTTCTTATGATGTCTTCGACGAAACCATTGAAGAAGCCGTTGTTGACTAGGACCTGCCTTACCCTACAGAGTTCTTCGTCGACTTGCTTCCATTCTGAGCTGTGGCTTAGAGCACGGTCGACATATGCGTTAACAACACTCCTCTTGTACCTGTCTGGGCAGTCGCTGTTGGCATTTAGGCACATTCCTATGTTCGTTTCCTTAGTGTAGACTGCAGTTTGGAAACCTCCGCACTTTTGCATGACTGTTACATGTAGAAAGGGCAGCTTCCCATCCTTTTCCATCTCGTAAGTGAAACGCAGCACGGAACTCTGCTCAAATGCTTCCTTCAGCTCCTGCAGATGTCTGACATCAGGTACCTGTGTAAAAATGTCGTCAACATACCTGCAGTATATGGCCGGTTTCAAGTTCATGTCGACTAAGACTTTTTGCTCGATGGTACCCATGTAGAAGTTTGCAAACAGGACACCTAGGGGAGAACCCATGGCGACCCCATCTACTTGCTTATACATGTGCCCATCCGGGCTCAAGAAGGGTGCCTCTTTAGTACAAGCTTGGAGTAGTATCCTTAGGATATTTTCGGGTATGTCAAGAGGAGTACAGGCTGGATCACGATACACTCTATCGGCTATCATCCCAATTGTCTCGTCCACAGGTACGTTGGTAAACAGCGATTCTACGTCCAACAAGGCTCTTATCCCTGTGGCCCGTGTGCCCCGCAGTAAGTCAACAAATTCCTTTGGAGACTTCAGGCTGAAGGCGCAAGGAACATAAGGAGTCAGCAGGCTGTTGAGTCGCTTCGCCAGTCTGTACGTGGGTGTGGGTATCTGGCTAATGATTGGCCGAAGTGGGTTTCCAGGCTTGTGTGTCTTGACATTTCCATACGCATATCCAGGTTTATATTCCCCAATGATCTTTGGCAGGTGGAGTCCGGATTTCTTGGTATTCACAGTTTCGATCAGTTTGTTGACCTTTGCTTTCAATTGGGCTGTTGTTGGAAAATCCGACACCATTTAATAATATCATACAGACAGATAATAATTGCTGTGTTGTATAAACAAGTTACCTATAGAAAATGTAAATTGTAGTGGAATTTCCGTCTATAGAAAACGGGATATCATTACCACATACTATTATAAATTCACCACCTATTATGGTGGGAATTATTCTTAAATACATTAGTCTTTGGACTTTACCATCATAAAAACATCTCATATAAATTAACTTAATTATCAGAATAAAAATAGAGTAAATGTGACCCTTCTATCACTTACTGTCATCTGGACAATGTAAGCCAGGCGTCAGGGTGAGGGAGTGGTCAGCCATTTTTATTGTACTGAGACCAGAGGCATGGGAGCAATTCGGCTCCTGTTAATTTTACTTGGACGAAGTGTTATGGAAACCAAAGGTGTACCATCATCAACACGCTGTCAACAAATGCAAGTTAAGTGTTCTGCCGAAACCCATTTATCTATCATTTGTGGCCCTTAATGTCATTAGATAGGGTGGGCTGGTTAGAGCATGAGATCGCCTCATACTAAAGGTAATTAAGCCAGGTCTTCATGGTTCCTTGTACAGTGTTTCTCTGATATAGCTGTCATATATTAGGATTCTGGCTTTACAGCTAGCGCCCTTTTGACAGGTCAAGACGAGGAAGCATGCTTTGTGTACCAGTTACTGGGTGATGGAAGCTACCTCAAAGAGGATAATTTGGTGTCTACATCCTGGTTATACCTGGTGGACTAAGGCCTGCTGTACAATAAGATAAGGAACCTCTTCAATGTGTAGTTAATACTGTAGTTTGATTGGCTGCATATATATAAATTTAATATAAACCCCCCCTAATGTGTGGAGGATCGATTTGTGAGATTATGAGATTATTGCAGAAATACAGTCTACTTAACATCATACAAATTGCTATCGAAGTATATAAATTAACGTAAATATAAATTCATATAAAATAAATAAATATAAATCTCACAGGTCGGTTCCCACAGCTGTAGTGTCCATCGTTACCCTTTGGAATTTAGTTTGGTCAGAGAGTATGAGGTTCATTTTCGCCAGATATTCGTCTTTTTTAAGAATGACGTATATTGGCGACTTGTCGCCTCTCCTGACAACTATCTCCTTGTTCTCACGAAGGCTCTTAGCTGCCGCTTTGAGCTCGGGGGACAGTATGGTGCTTCTGTAGTTGCCTCGATTCTTTCCTCCTTCTGCAATAAGTTCTGCTTGTAAGGTATCTTTGGTAGTGACCTTTTTTTGTGTCTCGAGGTCGAATATGTCGTTCAACAGAATTTCCAACTCCACTTTCCGGGCCATCTCACTCGGTCTGGACATAACGTGACAGTTTATACCCAGATTTAGGAGAGTGACTTGGTCCTCAGTGACGATAAAATATCGAACCTCATACTCTCTGACCAAACTAAATTCCAAAGGGTAACGAAAGACACTACAGCCGAATTGAAAGCAAAGGTCAACAAACTGATCGAAACTGTGAATGCCAAAAAATCCGGACTCCACCTGCTTTAAAAGAAAGCTTTAAAAGAGACCAACGTCGTCTATGCCTTCAAATGCCCTCTTGGGGACTGTAAGCTCCAAAAAACCCACTATATTGGCAAGACAACAACATCTCTTTCTAGGCGTTTAACGATGCATAAGCAACAGGGCTCCATTAAGGAACATATAATCTCTTCCCACAACCAAACCATCACCAGAGAAATCCTAGTAAACAACACAGAAATCATCGATAGATAGAGCGATAGCAGGCGGCTTGACGTCTGCGAGGCTCTACACATAGAGAAGTCAACACCAGCAATCAACAGCCAATTAATGCACAACTATATTCTACCCACCTCAAGACTCCGCTCCAATATAGAAGCATCAAGAAATATGGACCAATAGGCTTTCTACAAATCACTTCCATTCAATACCCATTGTTTCGTTTTCTGTCTTGTGTTTAGGAATTTAATACCCTATTAATACCACCTCACCCCATCCACCTCACTCAAATGTAGATATAAACAAATCGAAGATGTGTAAGTTCTATTCAGTTGTGTATGTGTAAGCTAAAGTCTTTGAAAATGTAATAAGTTTTACGAAACGCGCTCAAGTGTCGCGTCAGACTAGAAATAAAAATGAATTTTGGAGAATTGATTTTTGAATTACCACCAACAGTGAAAAGAAACGTACGAAAGATCGAGAAAATTCGTGTTAGAATTATTAATCTTACTTTTTCGGTCATATTGAATAATATATGTCTACAGGAAAGACTGCTACCAAAATATACTAATATATATATATATATATATATATATATATATATATATATATATATATATATATATATATATATATATATATATATATATATATATATATATATATATATATATACATATATATATATATATATATATATATATATATATATATATATATATATATATATATATATATATATATATATATATATATATATATATAACTTTTTAGACACTCAACCCACCAGGGGACTCGAACACTGGCCAACAAGGTGGCAGTTGCATGCTGTATCCACTACGCTATACTTCAAAGCCATAAGAGAGGTAGGAATTCTGGGGTATTTAACCAACCAGAAATTCCAATCCTCTCCCAGGCGATGAGATAGTGTGGGACCTCGGATGCTCTTTCATCGGTTCCTGTTATATGGGAAAACTCAGTGCCAAATGCTTAATGCACAGACTACCCTATTCCAGTAGCTGAAGTTTATAACTTTTTAGACACTCAACCCACCAGGGGACTCGAACACTGGCCAACAAGGTGGCAGTTGCATGCTGTATCCACTACGCTATACTTCAAAGCCATAAGAGAGGTAGGAATTCTGGGGTATTTAACCAACCAGAAATTCCAATCCTCTCCCAGGCGATGAGATAGTGTGGGACCTCGGATGCTCTTTCATCGGTTCCTGTTATATGGGAAAACTCAGTGCCAAATGCTTAATGCACAGACTACCCTATTCCAGTAGCTGAAGTTTATAACTTTTTAGACACTCAACCCACCAGGGGACTCGAACACTGGCCAACAAGGTGGCAGTTGCATGCTGTATCCACTACGCTATACTTCAAAGCCATAAGAGAGGTAGGAATTCTGGGGTATTTAACCAACCAGAAATTCCAATCCTCTCCCAGGCGATGAGATAGTGTGGGACCTCGGATGCTCTTTCATCGGTTCCTGTTATATGGGAAAACTCAGTGCCAAATGCTTAATGCACAGACTACCCTATTCCAGTAGGCACTGAGTTTTCCCATATAACAGGAACCGATGAAAGAGCATCCGAGGTCCCACACTATCTCATCGCCTGGGAGAGGATTGGAATTTCTGGTTGGTTAAATACCCCAGAATTCCTACCTCTCTTATGGCTTTGAAGTATAGCGTAGTGGATACAGCATGCAACTGCCACCTTGTTGGCCAGTGTTCGAGTCCCCTGGTGGGTTGAGTGTCTAAAAAGTTATAAACTTCAGCTACTGGAATAGGGTAGTCTGTGCATTAAGCATTTGGCACTGAGTTTTCCCATATAACAGGAACCGATGAAAGAGCATCCGAGGTCCCACACTATCTCATCGCCTGGGAGAGGATTGGAATTTCTGGTTGGTTAAATACCCCAGAATTCCTACCTCTCTTATGGCTTTGAAGTATAGCGTAGTGGATACAGCATGCAACTGCCACCTTGTTGGCCAGTGTTCGAGTCCCCTGGTGGGTTGAGTGTCTAAAAAGTTATAAACTTCAGCTACTGGAATAGGGTAGTCTGTGCATTAAGCATTTGGCACTGAGTTTTCCCATATAACAGGAACCGATGAAAGAGCATCCGAGGTCCCACACTATCTCATCGCCTGGGAGAGGATTGGAATTTCTGGTTGGTTAAATACCCCAGAATTCCTACCTCTCTTATGGCTTTGAAGTATAGCGTAGTGGATACAGCATGCAACTGCCACCTTGTTGGCCAGTGTTCGAGTCCCCTGGTGGGTTGAGTGTCTAAAAAGTTATAAACTTCAGCTACTGGAATAGGGTAGTCTGTGCATTAAGCATTTGGCACTGAGTTTTCCCATATAACAGGAACCGATGAAAGAGCATCCGAGGTCCCACACTATCTCATCGCCTGGGAGAGGATTGGAATTTCTGGTTGGTTAAATACCCCAGAATTCCTACCTCTCTTATGGCTTTGAAGTATAGCGTAGTGGATACAGCATGCAACTGCCACCTTGTTGGCCAGTGTTCGAGTCCCCTGGTGGGTTGAGTGTCTAAAAAGTTATAAACTTCAGCTACTGGAATAGGGTAGTCTGTGCATTAAGCATTTGGCACTGAGTTTTCCCATATAACAGGAACCGATGAAAGAGCATCCGAGGTCCCACACTATCTCATCGCCTGGGAGAGGATTGGAATTTCTGGTTGGTTAAATACCCCAGAATTCCTACCTCTCTTATGGCTTTGAAGTATAGCGTAGTGGATACAGCATGCAACTGCCACCTTGTTGGCCAGTGTTCGAGTCCCCTGGTGGGTTGAGTGTCTAAAAAGTTATAAACTTCAGCTACTGGAATAGGGTAGTCTGTGCATTAAGCATTTGGCACTGAGTTTTCCCATATAACAGGAACCGATGAAAGAGCATCCGAGGTCCCACACTATCTCATCGCCTGGGAGAGGATTGGAATTTCTGGTTGGTTAAATACCCCAGAATTCCTACCTCTCTTATGGCTTTGAAGTATAGCGTAGTGGATACAGCATGCAACTGCCACCTTGTTGGCCAGTGTTCGAGTCCCCTGGTGGGTTGAGTGTCTAAAAAGTTATAAACTTCAGCTACTGGAATAGGGTAGTCTGTGCATTAAGCATTTGGCACTGAGTTTTCCCATATAACAGGAACCGATGAAAGAGCATCCGAGGTCCCACACTATCTCATCGCCTGGGAGAGGATTGGAATTTCTGGTTGGTTAAATACCCCAGAATTCCTACCTCTCTTATGGCTTTGAAGTATAGCGTAGTGGATACAGCATGCAACTGCCACCTTGTTGGCCAGTGTTCGAGTCCCCTGGTGGGTTGAGTGTCTAAAAAGTTATAAACTTCAGCTACTGGAATAGGGTAGTCTGTGCATTAAGCATTTGGCACTGAGTTTTCCCATATAACAGGAACCGATGAAAGAGCATCCGAGGTCCCACACTATCTCATCGCCTGGGAGAGGATTGGAATTTCTGGTTGGTTAAATACCCCAGAATTCCTACCTCTCTTATGGCTTTGAAGTATAGCGTAGTGGATACAGCATGCAACTGCCACCTTGTTGGCCAGTGTTCGAGTCCCCTGGTGGGTTGAGTGTCTAAAAAGTTATAAACTTCAGCTACTGGAATAGGGTAGTCTGTGCATATATATATATATATATATATATATATATATATATATATATATATATATATATATATATATATGTATATATATATATATATATATATATATATATATATATATATATATATATATATATATATATATGCACAGACTACCCTATTCCAGTAGCTGAAGTTTATATATATATATGTCGTACCTAGTAGCCAGAACTCACTTTTTGGCCTACTATTCAAGGCCCGATTTGCCTAATAAGCCAAGTTTTCATGAATTAATTGTTTTTCGACTACCTAACCTACCTAACCTAACCTAACCTAACTTTTTCGGCTACCTAACCAAACCTAACCTATAAAGATAGGTTAGGTTAGGTTAGGTAGGGTTGGTTAGGTTCGGTCATATATCTACGTTAATTTTAACTCCAATAAAAAAAATTGACCTCATACATAATGAAATGGGTAGCTTTATCATTTCATAAGAAAAAAATTAGAAAAAATATATTAATTCAGGAAAACTTGGCTTATTAGGCAAATCGGGCCTTGAATAGTAGGCCAAAAAGTGAGTTCTGGCTACTAGGTACGACATATATATATATATATATATATATATATATACATATATATATATATATATATATATATATATATATATATATAATAGAATATATATATAATATATATATAATTCTATATATATATTCGCATAAATATCGGATGCGAATGGAACGTTGTGTGAAAATTTCAGAGCAATCGGTGAAGAACTTTCGGAGATTAACGATTTTGAACAAACGAACATTTCCATTTATATATATATATTGACAAGCAGTACCCGCCACGCGTTGCTGTTTCTCAGTCTGGTTAAATGGGAAAGAAAGAGAACGTGCACGTTTCTAACATGTTTAATATCACAATGCTTGAGGCATACAATATTTTTTGTTGTGTCATTGTCTGTGGAGATATAGAGATTGTCTGGTTTGCGGACTCCGGAACACGCAACATATAATTGTCCACGTGAGAAGCAATCCGTGTCTAGATATAAACAGCACAATTCTAAAGATTGGCCCTGAGCTTTGTTGATGGTGATTGCAAACACCAATCGAATTGGAAATTACAATCTCTTATATTGAAATGGCATATCTGTTAGAATGATAGGAATGCGAGAAATGAGGACATCTTCACCTTTTAAAGGTCCTTGTTAAGATTGGTGCCTCTACGACGTCGCTGATTAATTTTTTTACTGCAAGGCGCGTGGCGTTGCAAAGTTTTGGCTGGTTGGTATTTTGAAACATGATAATTGGCAAGCCGATTTTCAATTGCCGTATGTGTGATGGTATCCCTGGCAGATCGAGTGAATTAAAAAATTTTGTTTGATAATTAACCGCTTCATCTGCTTCCTCAATTGTGTCGACGGACTTGTATGTGACTGCCATGCTTTGTATGTTAGACTGAATAATATTGTTAAGGTCGTAGACGTTTTGTTCCTGGCCACAAGAATACCTCGTTCACTCAGCCAATCGTGATTCTTATAATTTGTTTGAATATTGGAAAATTCTTTTTCATCCAATTCTTCTTTTGACGTCACTAAATTGCAGAAGTTATGAGGCAATGAAATTCGTCCTGAGGTCAGATCAACCGGCACGTTTACGTTCGCAATTTCCAGAAATTGATGTGAGAATATCTCAGCTGATGGATCGTTTTGCAGTAGCTACATAACTACACGCATATTTGTGGTTAATTTAAATGCCTTTACGTGGCGCCACAAAGTTGAGTATTTCAGGCAGGCATTTATTTCGTCCGCTGGTGTCGATCGAGGAATTACAGGTAATGTTTGCCTGAAATCTCCTGCAACCAATATTAATGCGTTCCCAAATGGTCTGATGTTTCCATGCAAATCTTGCAATGATCGATCAAGAGCCTCGAGCGATTTTTTTGTGGGGCATTGTGCATTCATCCCAAACAATAAGTTTGCATTTCTGCAATACTTTTCCCAGGCCGGATGCTTTGGAAATGTTGCATGTTGGAGTTTCAATGAATTGCATGTTCAATGGCGATTTCATAGCCGAAGTAGCAGTTCATCCACCTGGTAGCAATGTCGCAGCAATTCCGGACGATGCAAGAGCTAAGGTTATGCCATTTTGGGATTGAAATGCTGCCAGAATCAATCTAATTAGGAATGTTTTACCACTTCCTCTTGGCTCATTTAAAAAGATTTTTCGAAGCTCGTTATTGACAATTTGTATTATTTGATTGTAAATGCCTTTTCGCTCAAGCGTTAGCTTAGGAATATTTGATTAAACATACGACAACAGATCTCCCGTGTTGTAATTTTGTTCACGACGCAATTGTACATTGAACGAAACAGCAGCAGATCGATTTGGTGATGGCATTCCCAATTGATTGAGAACTTTGTTCGTGATTTCTAAGCACAAGTCTTCAATCATTATCAACGCTTCGTTCTAGATCTTTGCTGTAAAATCCATTGTTGTATTTAAATTTTCCTTGCGTATTCGACGGATAATATCTTCAGTCATGTGCGATTTATATTTCTCCCATAAGTCTGTTGGATATGAAGGAGAGCAGGCGGTCAATATGATTGCAAACAATGCACGAATTTGATTTGGATGTGACGTGTTGGACGCGTCATTAATGCACACATCCCAGTGTCGGTCATTCTCCAATGAATTCAGAGCTTGACATGAACTACGGGAAGTGACATTTGTTACGCCGTTGACAAATCTCAGTTGCTGGAAAGAAGTTGGACCGGGCACATTTACCAACAGGATACGAAGAAAGAAGCATTCATCCTGATTGGGATGCATGGTTTACAGTCTGCCTATCGTAGTTTATTTGAATATGCTAGTTGTCCGTCGACTCGCTCTCCTCGTTTGTGTCGTTCAAATAATTTTCTACTGGCATTCCATGTGTAATACATAGGCACTTCTTAATACAGCTGTGTTTTGGCAAACACGTCATTCTCACATAACGTGAAGAGAGCAGTTAACGCTGTAGACGGTGGATTCATAGCTGTTTGTTGCACATTTCCAGTTGAGAAATAAACGTGTTGTCCAATTTCATGTTTTTAAAACAAAAACAAAAAATACTAACAAAATATTTCAATTTAAACTCGATACTAAATATTATATATATATATATATATATATATATATATATATATATATATATATATATATATATATATATATATATATATATATATATATATATATATATATATATATATATATAAACATGCGTTTTTGAAAAACAGCGCCATCTGTTGCACATAATAGCAACATGCACTCGATACTATATGTCACGAAATGCCTTTCAATATATATATATATATATATATATATATATATATATATATAATTATATGCAAATGCTTTGAAATTTTCCCACCCTGTTTCTTTTGCATCTGAGCGGGTTTTTATTTCCATACTAAATTGATGTCACTTCTGTGACGAAAAAAACATGTTTTTCATGTTAGAGAAATCTTCGAAACCTCTCTACCCATTGCTTTGAAATTAGGACATAACATTGCATTTGAATAGGGGCGTGTTTTTATATACCTACTATATTCATGCCTCACCTGTGACAGGAAAAAAACATGTTTTTTTTCAAAAACAGTGCTATCTGTTGGACGTAAGAGCAATTTACACTGTAATTTCCCAAAGTTCTTCACCAATTCCTTTCAAATTCTGAAACAACAAGCCATACATATGCCACAGGTATGGCATCTATACAGGTATAGATGCCATACCTGTGACAGGGAAAAAACATGCGTTTTTGAAAAACAGCGCCATCTGTTGCACATAATAGCAACATGCACTCGATACTATATGTCACGAAATGCCTTTCAATGTTTCCGATTGCATCGATAAATTTTATTTCATAGATTTCGAATTATTTTATTTTTGATTGAATTACTTTTTTGGGACATTGTGTTGGAATTGAGCTGTGTTGCTTACCATACCTTTCATGTCGTAAGTATAAGTATAGATGCAACACCTGTGCCAGGTAAAACTATGCTTTTCTTAAAAAACACCACCATCTGTTGCATGTAAGAGCAACACACATGCTATACTAAATATGTTACAATTCCATTTCAATGTTTCTGATTGCACTGATAAATTAAATTTTCATAGATTTTGATTTATTTTCATTTTCATTTAATTATTTTGTGTGCTCTGCTGTACCATACTGCTCATTTCGTGAGAATAGTTTATTTTCTTTATTTTTTTCATATTTTCATTTCATTTTTTAACTGTTTTTCTTATATTTCAGTGATGGGAACATCAGATAACTTGATGTTCCCAATTTTCCCAAGACCATTTGGGAAGGCATCGGACAAGGGAGTAGGGAATGGTGGGAATGATGAGGGGACAGAAGTGAGAGATGTTAGGGAGGGCGAGGGGACAAGGGAGGAGGTGCGGGGGTGGGTGCGGGGATGGGGTGTTGTTGTGCAGTCAGTCGAGGGGGGTGACCAGTGTGTAAGTGTTTATGAATATATCCCTGAAAGATAGGTACCTCGGCTCCCGGGATAAAGGTATCGTGTTTTAAGTGCATCGAGTCCACAGTGAACCAGATTATATTGTGCAGTGATATATCACGAAATTATAGAAACGTGTTAGTGTCACCCCTCTGGGTGACACTAACTCCCCATACCCGCTAGTGTGTACCTTCACCCAACCCACGAGTCACCCCTCCTGCCCCACCCCAACCGCGACCGCCACCTCCCTGTGTCCACCCCCTCACGCTACGTCCGCCTAACGCCCACCAACCGCCTTCCCAGCGCCCGCCCAGCGCCCACCCAGCGCCCGCCCAGCGCCCGCCCAGCGCCCGCCCAGCGCCCGCCGATGTCGCAGGTCACGACTGACAGCCAGGTTTCTCTCAGCCAAGAGGAGCCATCAAGCGACGACAGGTATGGCACATGCCAAGTGTGTGACAAGGTGTGGAGACTCAAGCGTAACGGAGATGTGCGCAAGCATGCTCACAACGGAACCGATTGTCCGGGTATGTGGCGCCCTCCCAAAGAGAATATCGATCAAGGCCCCACTCCAGCAGTCAGGGAAAACGCCACCAACAGCTTCATTTTGAATGAGAACCTACTAGAAGCCATCAAAGCAACAGGCGGTTGGAACCTTGCAACACATCCCCAAAGCTGCCCGGCCCCAGGCAGCAGCAAACTATCCAGCCTCTTGAAAAAGGTCAATGACTCCCCCGGAACCATCATGCTCATGACGCAACCTTCTCCTGTTTGGAAACATATGCCTAGCTGTCCCTGCAAGGAGAGACAAATCACTAGCTTCGTCGGTCATTATGGCTATAAATAGTTTTCCTAGAGAGGACAACCAGGCACCCCTCCCCACCCGTGCCAAAAACACCCACGGTAGGAAAGGTATCAACAGCAGAACCGAGGCATCCAAAATCAGAGCAACAGTCAGCAAGAAAATAGAAGAAGGCAACACAATAGGGGCGATCAGTCAACACCAGTGAAGACACAGTTGCAACCAGGGATGCCGATACAGCACAAGCCCTGAGGGAAAAACACCCACCCAGAGCTCCTCGTGAGGACAGTGTTCCCCTAGTTGGTGTCACCAGAGCAGAACCCTTGTGTGTGCTCGAATCCATGGTGCATAAAGCAGCTTTATCCTTCCCACCAGGATCAGCAGGTGGGTTCACAGGACTAAGACCCAACACATCAAACAAATGCTCAACCCTGCACTGGGAGACATTGCACAGGGCCTCCTGGTGGAACTAACTAGATTCGCCAACACATGTCTAGCTGGCAACATACCAGAGACCATATGGCCTCTCTTTTTTGCCGCTACCCTCTGTGCCCTGAGGAAAAAAGATGGAGGAATCAGACCGATAGCTGTGGGCAATTCACTCTCGTCGCTAAGGCTGCTTCTAGAGCAGTTAGTCAGGCAGTAGCCGACATGCTGAAGCCAAAACAGCTTGGGTTTGGCATTCCCTAAGGGTGTGAGGCAGCGGCTCATGCAGCTAGAGCCTACATTGCCTACATTACGGATGAAAAAGCCCTGATAAAGGTGGACTTCAAAAATGCTTTCAATCTGGTTAGAAGGGATGCAGTACTCATTGCTGTTCATCGCCTTTTTTCCTTCCTTCTACCCGTTTGTAAACTCATGCTACAGCAAGAATCTAACTCTGCTTTTTGGGGAACATGAAATTGAATCGCAAGGTGTCCAACAGGGTGACCCCCCCTTGCTCCTTTTCTTTTCTGCCTAGTCATCAAGGAAGTCACCGATAACCTGTCCAGTGAGCTTAACATTTGGTTTTTGGACGATGGTACTCTAGCCGGCTCCCCAGCCTTTCTCGTGGACGACATAAGAATAATTCAGGAGCAAGGAGCAAGCCTAGGCCTCACCCTGAACCCTTCCAAGTGTGAAATAACCTCCACCAACCAGCACATAATAGAACAAATAAAGGTTGTTTTGCCTGACATTCATACAACCAACCCTGAGGACAGCACACTCCTAGGTGCTCCTCTTGGAAGGAATGCCATCGACGAGGTCCTTGGTAAGAAGATCACTGACCTGAAGAGGATGAACGAGAGAATTGAAGACATCGATGCTCATGATGCACTTTACATCATCACCAGATGCTTGTACCTCCCCAGGCTGACCTACTTTCTAAGATGTTCGCCATCTTTCAACAATAACAGTCTCCGTGGTGTAGTGGTAAGACACTCACCTGGCGTTCCGCGAGCGCTATGTCATGGGTTCGTATCCTGGCCGGGGAGGATTTACTGGGCACAATTCCTTAACTGTAGCCTCTGTTTAACGCAACAGTAAAATGTGTACTTGGATGAAAAAACGATTCTTCGCGACAGGGGATCGTATTCCAGGGACCTGCCTGAAACGCTACTCGTACTACTGGCTGTACAAGAATGTAACAACTCGTGTATATATCTCCAAAAAAAAAAAAAAATATTAAATTAGAAGAGCACGACAGCTTGCTGAAATCAACACTAGAAAAAGCCCTCAATCTTTCCCTCAGCGACTCACAGTGGAAACAGGCCTCCCTTCCTGTCAGACTCGGGGGCCTTGGCGTGCGCACAGCAACACAAATTGCTGTACCAGCATTCCTGTCCTCTTCAGTGGGGTCTGACAACTTGGTGATGGAAATCCTACCTTAGCACCTAGTTCAACAGGCAGGGGCACATGATCCCAGCTTCACAGACTGCACAACCAAATGGGTCTCTCTCGCAGGACAAGCACCCCAACCACCGCCTTCTGAAGCCCATAAACAATCCAGCTGGGATCGCCCCATTGCCGACCAAGAAGCTGCGACTTTGCTAGAAGCTGCGACAACACCACATGACACTGCCCGACTTAGAGCTGTAGCAGCTCCCCACGCAGGTGATCTCCTATTAGCAACCCCAATGTCAGCAACTGGCGCCAGTATCACACCGCAGGCTCTCCGCCTCGCTGCCCCAATCCACATCAAATACAGGTGTATTTGCGGCGAGGCAGAGGCCGACAGGTATGGACGGCATGGCCTTCTCTGCCAAAGGACAGGAGGATGGCATGCAAGACACGGCGAGGTCAATGACATTATTAAGAGAAGCCTTACCACAGCCGGTTGTCCAGCAGAGAGAGAGCCCCGTTACCTAATGTCCCGCAACTCTGATGAGCCTGTCGGTCGCTTAGACGGAATCAAGTGAACCCCTGGAAGAATGGTAGACAGTTGGTGTGGGACTACACTTATGTTTCAACTTTAGCCAATACCTATGTTGACTTCAGTGCTACACAAGCAGAAGGAGTTGCCAATCACCGGGAAGCGGCCAAGTCACGTAAATACAGACACCTTGAGCACCACGACAATTTTGTCCCCATTGCCTCAGAGACACTTGGTCCCTGGGGTAAAAGGGTAAAAGTGCTGCTAGCTTTTTGAATAAGTTGGGGTCTAAGCTAATCGAAACAACTAGAGACCCTAGAGCTGCCAGTTTTCTTTTTCAGCGCCTTAGTGTGGCAATCCAGAGAGGAAATGCTCACTGCATCCATGGTTCCTGCCCGCCATCTGAGGAGCTGGAGGAGCTATTCAACTTGTGACAAGCAGCCTTGTACCCTGCATGTAATCAATATTGTAACTATTTTTGTGTAATGACATTTTCAAATAAAGTTAGATAAATATACACACATACCAAAAGAATAGGGGTGGTAGGAGAAGAAAATATCAAAGTGTTCAGTGAGGATCCACAACGTCTTCTCTGAGTACTCTTTATTTTCTTCTCCGAGGCTATGGGTCCCTACACTTGCATCAGAGGTCGTTCCCCTTCTAGGTATTAAAAAAAAAATCATATATATGTACACCAGGGTATGTATGACACTGAGAATATAGGGTTGGCACTTTGTTATATGTATGACACTATAAACGGGGGTTGATACTTTGTGGTGTGTATGGCACTGAGTATCGGAGTTGGCACTTTGAGATGTATATATCACTATGGCACTATATATATATGGTATTCACTTTGTATGTCGGGGCTGTAAAGTATTCACTAAACAGACAAAAATTGTTCACTATCATTCACTGAGCCCACGAGGGAGGTGGTGGGGTGGTGTGGTGGTGAGGGGAGCTGCGGCCACTACCAGCCTCCTCCGCCTGACCGGTGAGCGAGTGTTCTTAGTGACGCTTTACTCTAAGGTTCACTTTCCCTCACGAGCCTCCCTCCGCCCCCGCCCTTCCCCATCCCGCCCCGGCCGTTAAGGTGGTAGGCCTCCCTCACTGGCACTGTTGCTGGTGAGTTCAAGCTTGGCAAACAGAAGAAAATTGTAAAATACCGTTGCTGGGACGATGGCGGGACTTCAAACGCTGAAGATGTCTTCTAATGATGTTCACATATGTCCTGACCAATCTGTTGTACCTAGTAGCCAGAACGTCGTACTCGGCCTACTATGCAAGCCTCGATTTGCCTAACAAGTCAAGTTTTCCTGAATTTATTTATTTTTCAATTTTGTTTATAAAATGATCATTATTTGTAAGTTAATTTGTTGAAATTTGAATTAAAACTAACGTAGATATATGACCGGACCTAACCAACCTTATCTAACCTAACCTAACTTATCAAAACCTAACCTAAATTAACACAACTAAGTCAATAATTTATGTTCCTAATATAATATAAAAATAATAATTCAAATATACTAATGGGAAACAATTTATTGAAAATATAGAAAATTACTCGGTCTATTAGGCAAGCCGGGCCTTGCATAGTAGGCCAAGAAGTACGTTCTGGCTACTAGGTACAACATCTCTCTCTCTCTCTCTCTCTCTCTCTCTCTCTCTCTCTCTCTCTCTCTCTCTCTCTCTCTCTCTCTCTCTCTCTCTCTCTCTCTCTCTCTCTCTCTCTCTCTCTCTCTCTCTCTCTCTCTCCCTCTCTCTCTCTCTCTCTCTCTCTCTCTCTCTCTCTCTCTCTCTCTCTCTCTCTCTCTCTCTCTCTCCCTCTCTCTCTCTCTCTCTCTCTCTCTCTCTCTCTCTCTCTCCCTCTCTCTCTCTCTCTCTCTCTCTCTCTCTCTCTCTCTCTCTCTCTCCCTCTCTCTCTCTCTCTCTCTCTCTCTCTCCCTCTCTCTCTCTCTCTCTCTCTCTCTCTCTCTCTCTCTCTCTCTCCCTCTCTCTCTCTCTCTCTCTCTCTCTCTCTCTCTCTCTCTCTCTCTCTCTCTCTCTCTCTCTCTCTCTCTCTCTCTCTCTCTCTCTCTCTCTCTCTCTCTCTCTCTCTCTCTCTCTCTCTCTCTCTCTCTCTCTCTCTCTCTCTCTCTCTCCTCTCTCTCTCTCTCTCTCTCTCTCTCTCTCTCTCTCTCTCTCTCTCTCTCTCCCTCTCTCTCTCTCTCTCTCTCTCTCTCTCTCTCCCTCTCTCTCTCTCTCTCTCTCTCTCTCTCTCTCTCTCTCTCTCTCTCTCTCTCTCTCTCTCTCTCTCTCTCTCTCTCTCTCTCTCTCTCTATCTCTCTCTCTATCTCTCTCTCTCTCTCTCTCTCTCTCTCTCTCTCTCTCTCTCTCTCTCTCTCTCTCTCTCTCTCTCTCTCTCTCTCTCTCTCTCTCTCTCTCTCTCTCTCTCTCTCTCTCTCTCTCTCTCTCTCTCTCTCTCTCTCTCTCTCTCTCTGTATATATATATATATATATATATATATATATATATATATATATATATATATATATATATATATATATATATATATATATATATATATACATATATATATATATATATATATATATATATATATATATATATATATATATATATATATATATATATATATATATATGACAATGTCAGACCACGGAGGAAAAATGAAACAGGAAATTTCCTTAAGTACTTTCGTATATTAAATACATCTTCAGAAGGTCTCTCTCTTGGCTTTGGACCTTCTGAAGATGTATTTAATATACGAAAGTACTTAAGGAAATTTCCTGTTTCATTTTTCCTCCGTGGTCTGACATTGTCACATTCTTAATCACGTGTTTATTTTCGTGATACACACACACACACACATATATATATATATATATATATATATATATATATATATATATATATATATATATATATATATATATATATATATATATATATGGGGGTACCACCACTGGTGCAATTATAGGGACCCACAGCCTCAGAGAAGGGAACACAGAGCACTCAGGGAAAAACTTGACATTTAACTCTGAATACGAAAGAGTGTTCACTTCTCCTACCACCCCCTTTTTTTTTTATTATGATGTACACTTTATTATGCAAGGTTATACAGTTACATACCTGATTTTATACAAAAAATGAACATTAAGAGGACACAAGAAAAAGTTCGCTTCCTAGAGGCTGTAGATTTCCTCGAACTCCTCCGACGCCGGGCAGGAACCGAGGATGCAGCGGGCATTTCCCCTCTGGATCGCGACACTGAGGCGCTGAAAGAGAAAACTTGCTGCTCTAGGGTCTCTTGTGGTGTCAATGAGCTTGGAACCAAGATCCTTAAGAAACCTTCTTGCACTCTCACCCCATGGGCCTAGGGTCTCAGACCCTATTGGAACGAAATTGTACCTTTGATCTAATTGCCTGTACTTGACTGACTTTTGTTTTTCTCTGTGTGTCGCTGCGGCTCCTGCCGTGCCGGCAGAGAGGGTGATGTATGTCGTTGCCAGGGTGGATACGCAAGTATAGTCCCATGCTAACTGCCTGCCACCCTTCCACGGACGCAGTGTGATTCCATCTGGTCGGCCGGCAAAGCTAACAGAGTCACGGTTCAGTAGGTTGCGGGGCTCTCTCTCCGCTGGACACTGAGCAGAGGCAAGGCTTCTTTTAATGATGTCGTTGACTTCGTCGTGTCTAGTGTGCCAACCACCCGATTTTCCACAGTCAGGCCATGCAATCCATATTCGTCAGCATCTGCCTCGCCGCAAATACACCTGTGAACAGTGTGGATAGGGGCAGAAAGGCGGAGAGCGACTGCAATACGGAGCTCCTGCAAATCAAGACGTGTGCCTGTCGCAGACATAGGGACTGCAGAAGGAAGTCCCCTGCATGGGGAGCCTGCACAGCTGTGAGGCGTGCACGATCACTGGGGGTTGTTGCTGCCTCCAGCAAAGCTGTGGCTTCTTTGTCTACAATGGGGCTGTCCCAACTGGATTGTTTCTTGGCTTTCGGCATGGCTGGTCTGAGTGCTGGGTCTGTCATGGCACCCCATTTCGTGTCGCATTCCGTGTAGTGGGGGTCCTGTATCCCCGCTACATCACTCACGGTGTCAGGTAGAATTTCCTTAACCAGGTCATCTGATGCTGAGGAGGAAGACAGGAAGGCTGGGACAGCAATTTGGGTGGCGGTGCGGACACCCAAGCCACCGAGCCTGACAGGAAGAGTGGCTTGTTTCCACTGGCATTCGTTGAGGGAGAGGTTAACAACTTTTTCCAGCATGGTCTTCAGTAGGAGGTCATACTCGTCAAGCTTTGGGTTGTTGTAAGATGGGGCGCACTTCAGAAAGTAGGTTAGCCTCGGAAGGGATAGGCATTTGGTGAGGAGATAAAAAGCATCGTGGGCATCGATGTCACCTATTCTGTCTTCCATCCTCCTAAGGTCTGCGATTTTCTTGTCGAGGATCTCCTCAATGGCGTTAGACCCGAGGGGAGCTCCAAGGAGGGTGCTGTTCTCGGCCCTAATGACATGGGCTCCAGGCAAGGCAGACCTTATTCTAGCTACGATGTCTGGGTTGGAGGAGACTACTTCACACTTGGAAGGGTTCAGGACGAGACCCAGGCTTACTTCTTGCTCCCTTATTTTCCTGATATCTGACACGAGGTGGTCTACGGTGCCAGCTATAGTGCCATCATCCAAAAACCAGATGTTGAACTCGCTGGACAAGCTTTCGGTGATTTCTTTTAAGACTAAGCAGAAAAGAATATATATATATATATATATATATATATATATATATATATATATATATATATATATATATATATATATATATATATATATATATAAATATATATATATATATATATATATATATATATATATATATATTTATATATATATATATGTCGTACCTAGTAGCCTGAATGCACTTCTCTGCCTATTATGCAAGGCCCGATTTGCCTAATAAGCCAAGTTTTCATGAATTAATTGTTTTTCGACTACCTAACCTACCTAACTGAACCTAACCTAACTTTTTCGGCTACCTAACCTAACCTAACCTATAAAGATAGTTTAGGTTAGGTTAGGTAGGGTTGGTTAGGTTCGGTCATATATCTACGTTAATTTTAACTCCAATAGAAAAAAATTACCTGCTGCCAGTATATACCAATATATATATATATATATATATATATATATATATATATATATATATATATATATATATATATATATATATATATATATATATATATATATATATATATATATATATATATATATATATATATATATATATATATATATATTTATTTCCCTCTAATATATTTCCCTCTATATATATATTTCCATCTATATATATTTCCCTCTAATGCGTTATGCGTGGTTTCCTCCGAGGCTATGGGTCCCCCTTCTTCCAGCTAGAGGTGGTACTCCCTATATATTTATATATATATATATATATATATATATATATATATATATATATATATATATATATATATATATATATATATGCGTATGGAAATGTCAAGACACACAAGCCTGGAAACCCACTTTGGCCAATCATCAGCCAGATACCCACACCAACGTACAGACTGGCGAAACGACTCAACGGCTTGCTGACTCCTGTTGTCCCTTGCGCCTTCAGCCTGAAGTCTCCAAAGGAATTTGTTGACTTGCTGCGGGGAACACGGGCCACAGGGATAAGAGCCTTGTTGGACGTAGAATCTCTGTTTACATACGTACCTGTGGATGATACAATCGGGATGATAGCCGACAGAGTGTACCGTGATCCGGCCTGTACTTCTCTTGACATACCAGAAAACAGTCTAAGGAAACTACTCCAAGCTTGTACTAAAGAGGCACCCTTCTTGAGCCCGGATGGACACATGTATAAGCAAGTAGATGGGGTCGCCATGGGTTCTCCCCTAGGTGTCCTGTTTGCAAACTTCTACATGGGTACCATTGAGCAAAAAGTCTTAGTCGACAAGAACTTGAAACCAGCCATATACTGCAGGTACGTTGACGACATTTTTACACAGGTACCTGATGTCAGACATCTGCAGGAGCTGAAGGAGGCATTTGAGCGGAATTCTGTGTTGCGTTTCACTTACGAGATGGAGAAGGATGGGAAGCTGCCCTTTCTAGATGTAACAGTCATGGAAAAGAGCGGAGTTTTCCACACTGCAGTCTACACTAAGGAAACAAACATAGGAATGTGCCTGAATGCCAACAGTGACTGCCCGGACAGGTAAAAGAGGAGTGTTGTTAACGCTTATATCGACCGTGCCCTCAGCCACAGCTCAGAATGGAAGCAAGTCGACGAAGAACTCTGTAGGGTAAGGCAGGTCCTAGTCAACAACGGCATCTCCAATGGTTTCGTGGAAGACATCATAAGAAGGAAAGTGAAACGCCATGTAACCTCTGAAGAGAACTAACACAACACCTATACCCCCTATTAGACTATTTTACAGGAACTTCTTTTCCACAGCCCATAAAACGGAGGAAAGGGTCCTGAAAGATATTGTCAGTAGAAACGTTATCCCTACAGACAAAAAGCAGAAGATACAACTGACGATTTACTATAAAACTAGAAAAACGGCCAGCCTACTCATGAGAAACTCTCCAGACACAGAGCAGAACGCTTTAAAAGAGACCAACGTCGTCTATGTCTTCAAATGCCCTCTTGGGGACAGTAAGCTCCAAAAAAAAAAAACAGTATATAGGCTAGAAAACAACATCTCTTTCTAGGCGTTTAACGATGCATAAGCAACAGGGCTCCATTAAGGAACATATAATCTCTTCCCACAAACAAATCATCACCAGAGAAATCTACACATCAAGAAGTCAACACATCAAGAAGTCAACACCAGCAATCGACAGCCAATTAATGCACAACTATATTCTACCCACTTCAAGACTCCCCTCCAATATAGAAGCATCAAGATATATGGACCAATAGGCTTTCTACAATTATTCCATTCAATACCCATAGTTTCGTGTTCTGTCTTGTGTTTGAATTTAATACCCATTCAATACCCATTGTTTCGTGTTCTGTCTTGTGTTGGAATTTAATACCCATTGAATACCCATTGTTGAAAGTTCGTTTTTCACCTCATCCACCTCACCCAAATGTAGATATAAACCTCGAAGATATGTAAGCTCTATTCAGTTTCAGTTGTGTGTTTGTAAACTAAAGTCTTTGAAAATGTAATAAGTTTTACGAAACGCGCTCAAGTGTCGCGTCAGACTAGAAATAAAAATGAATTTTGGAGAATTGATCTTTGAATTACCATCAACAGTGAAAAGAAACATAAGAAAGATAGAGAAAATTCGTGTTAGAATTATTAATCTTACTTTTTCGGTCATATTTAATAATATATGTCTACAGGAAAGACTGCTACCAAAATATACTAATATAAATATATATATATATATATATATATATATATATATATATATATATATATATATATATATATATATATATATATATATATATATATATATATCCTGCCCTGCGGGGTTCCTGCCCGCCATCTGAGGAGCTGGAGGAACTCGACAACCTATGACAACCATCTTTGTAACCCATATGTAACTCCTTTTTTGTAACAAAGTTCAAATAAAGTAAATATATATGTGTTCATACAAAAGAATGGGGGTGGTAGGAGAAGATAATATTAGTGTTCAGTGAGAAACCACAAGGTCTCCTCTGAATACTTTTTATTTTCTTCTCCGAGGCTATGGGTCCCCACATTGGCACCAGAGGTGGTACCCTCACAAACTATATATATATATATATATATATATATATATATATATATATATATATATATATATATATATATATATATATATATATATATATATATATATTTTATTTAAAATTAACACATGTATAACTATTTAAAGAGTAACATAAACACAACTTTTTAACTAACAGTAACATAAGCGTACCAATTTAACTGTAAATGACACAACCATAACTAATAAAAAAGTAACAAAACCATAATTGACTATGACCGAGTTCGATCCACCGAGGTTCTCCTCAGGTTTGGGACGGTTCTAGTCACATATTTCACTACTCATAACTAGTTAAGTAGTTATCCTTTTGTTACCTTAAGTTAAATACTTATGCTTGTGTTACTTTTAGTTAAATAGTTATGCTTAATAGTTCTTAGGTAATAATTCAAAGGAAATAGTTGCTAGGCAATAGATCCATAGCTGCTAGTTAATACATAACAACTATTATTTACCCTACATGAAAATATATATATATATATATATATATATATATATATATATATATATATATATATATATATATATATATATATATATATATATAGGGAAGGGAGTACCACCTCTAGCTGGAAGAGGTATATATATATATATATATATAAATATAAATATAAATATAAATATATATTATATTTTATATTTATATATTTATATATATTATATATATTATATATATTATATTTATATATATAAATATAAATATATATAAATATAAATATAAATATAAATATATATATTTATATATATATATATATATATATATATATATATATATATATATATATATATATATATATATATATATATATATGTCGTACCTAGTAGCCAGAACTCACTTTTTGGCCTACTATTCAAGGCCCGATTTGCCTAATAAGCCAAGTTTTCCTGAATTAATATATTTTTTCTAATTTTTTTCTTATGAAATCATAAAGCTACCCATTTCATTATGTATGAGGTCAATTTTTTTTTATTGGAGTTAAAATTAACGTAGATATATGACCGAACCTAACCAACCCTACCTAACCTAACCTAACCTATCTTTATAGGTTAGGTTTGGTTAGGTAGCCGAAAAAGTTAGGTTAGGTTAGGTTAGGTAGGTTAGGTAGTCGAAAAACAATTAATTCATGAAAACTTGGCTTATTAGGCAAATCGGGCCTTGAATAGTAGGCCAAAAAGTGAGTTCTGGCTACTAGGTACGACATATATATATATATATATATATATATAAATATATATATATATATATATATATATATATATATATATATATATATGCGAACAAGCCTGAATGGTCCCCAGGACAATATGCAACTGAAAACTCACACCCCAGAAGTGACTCGAACCCATACTCCCAGGAGCAACGCAACTGGTATGTACAAGACGCCTTAATCCACTTTACCATCACGACCGGACAAAATGAGGTGATAGCCGAGGCTATTTGAACCACCCCACCGCCGGAACTCGGATAGTAATCTTGGGCATAGCATTTTACCAAATCACCTCATTCTTTGGGGCACACGTGAGGAACACAAATGCGAACAAACCTGAATGGTCCCCAGGACAATATGCAACTGAAAACTCACACCCCAGAAGCGACTCGAACCCATACTCCCAGGAGCAACGCAACTGGTATGTACAAGACGCCTTAATCCACTTGACCATCACGACCGGACAAAATGAGGTGATAGCCGAGGCTATTTGAACCACCCCACCGCCGGCACTCGGATAGTAATCTTGGGCATAGCATTTTACCAAATCACCTCATTCTTTGGGGCACACGTGAGGAACACAAATGCGAACAAGCCTGAATGGTCCCCAGGACAATATGCAACTGAATACTCACACCCCAGAAGTGACTCGAACCCATACTCCCAGGAGCAACGCAACTGGTATGTACAAGACGCCTTAATCCACTTGACCATCACGACCGGACAAAATGAGGTGATAGCCGAGGCTATTTGAACCACCCCACCGCCGGCACTCGGATAGTAATCTTGGGTATAGCATTTTACCAAATCACCTCATTCTTTGGGGCACACGTGAGGAACACAAATGCGAACAAGCCTGAATGGGCTTACCCGAATGAGACATCTGCAGGAGCTGAAGGAGGCATTTGAGCGGAATTCTGTGTTGCGTTTCACTTACGAGATGGAGAAGGATGGGAAGCTGCCCTTTCTTGATGTAACAGTCATGGAAAGGAGCGGAGTTTTCCACACTGCAGTCTACACTAAGGAAACAAACATAGGAATGTGCCTGAATGCCAACAGTGACTGCCCGGACAGGTAAAAGAGGAGTGTTGTTAACGCTTATGTCGACCGTGCCCTCAGCCACAGCTCAGAATGGAAGCAAGTCGACGAAGAACTCTGTAGGGTAAGGCAGGTCCTAGTCAACAACGGCTTCTCCAATGGTTTCGTGGAAGACATCATAAGAAGGAAAGTGAAACACCATGCATCCTCTGAAGAGACAACTAACTCAACACCTATACCCCCTATTAGACTATTTTACAGGAACTTCTTTTCCACAGTCCATAAAACGGAGGAAACGGTCCTGAAAGATATTGTCAGTAGAAACGTTATCCCTACAGACAAAAATCAGAAGATACCACTGACGATTTACTATAAAACCAGAAAAACGGCCAGCCTTCTCATGAGAAACTCTCCAGACACAAAGCAGAACGTTTTAAAAGAGACCAATGTCGTCTATGCCTTCAAATGCCCTCTTGGGGACTGTAAGCTCCAAAAAAAAACAGTATATAAGCAAGACAACAACTTCTCTTTCCAGGCGTTTAACGATGCATAAGCAACAGGGCTCCATTAAGGAACATATAATCTCTTCCCACAAACAAACCATCACCAGAGAAATCTTAGCAAACAACACAGAAATCATCGATAGATACAGCGATAGCAGGCGGCTTGACGTCTGCGAGGCACTACACATCAAGAAGTCAACACCAGCAATCAACAGCCAATTAATGCACAACTATATTCTACCCACTTCAAGACTCCGCTCCAATATAGAAGCATCAAGAAATATGGACCAATAGGCTTTCTACAGTTACTTCCATTCAATACCCATTGTTTCGCGTTCTGTCTTGTGTTTGAATTTAATACCCATTCAATACCCATTGTTTCGTGTTCTGTCTTGTGTTGGAATTTAATACCCATTGAATACCCATTGTTGAAAGTTCATTTTTCACCTCATCCACCTCACCCAAATTTAGATATAAACCTCGAAGATATGTAAGCTCTATTCAGTTTCAGTTGTGTGTTTGTAAACTAAAGTCTTTGAAAATGTAATAAGTTTTACGAAACGCGCTCAAGTGTCGCGTCAGACTAGAAATAAAAATGAATTTTGGAGAATTGATCTTTGAATTACCATCAACAGTGAAAAGAAACATAAGAAAGATAGAGAAAATTCGTGTTAGAATTATTAATCTTACTTTTTCAGTCATATTTAATAATATATATATATATATATATATATATATATATATATATATATATATATATATATATATATATATATATATATGTCGTACCTAATAGCCAGAACGCACTTCTCAGCCTACTATTCAAGGCCCGATTTGCCTAATAAGCCAAGTTTTCATGAATTAATGTTTTTTCGTCTACCTAACCTACCTAACCTAACCTAACCTAGCTTTTTTTGGCTACCTAACCTAACCTTACCTATAAATATAGGTTAGGTTAGGTTAGGTAGGGTTGGTTAGGTTCGGTCATATATCTACGTTAATTTTAACTCCAATAAAAAAAAATTGACCTCATACATAGAGAAAAGGGTTGCTTTATCATTTCATAAGAAAAAAATTATAGTAAATATATTAATTCAGGAAAACTTGGCTTATTAGGCAAATCGGGCCTTCAATAGTAGGCTGAGAAGTGAGTTCTGGCTACTAGGTACGACATATATATATATATATATATATATATATATATATATATATATATATATATATATATATATATATATATATATATATATATATATATATATATATAATATATATATATATATATATATATATATATATATATATATATATATATATATATATATGTCGTACCTAGTAGCCAGAACGCACTTCTCTGCCTACTATTCAAGGCCCGATTTGCCTAATAAGCCAAGTTTTCATGAATTAATTGTTTTTCGACTACCTAACCTACCTAACCTAACCTAACCTAACTTTTTCGGCCACCTAACCTAACCTAACCTATAAAGATAGGTTAGGTTAGGTTAGGTAGGGTTGGTTAGGTTCGGTCATATATCTACGTTAATTTTAACTCCAATAAAAAATATTGACCTCATACATAATGAAATGGGTAGCTTTATCATTTCATAAGAAAAAAATTAGAGAAAATATATTAATTCATGAAAACTTGGCTTATTAGGCAAATCGGGCCTTGAATAGTAGGCTGAGAAGTGCGTTCTGGCTACTAGGTACGACATATATATATATATATATATATAATATATATATATATATATATATATATATATATATATATATATATATATATATATATATATATATATATATTAGTATATTTTGGTAGCAGTCTTTCCTGTAGACATATATTATTAAATATGACCGAAAAAGTAAGATTAATAATTCTAACACGAATTTTCTCAATCTTTCGTACATTACGCTTCACTGTTGGAGGTAAATCAAAAATCACTTCTCCAAAATTCATTTTTATTTCTAGTCTGACGCGACACGGGCGCGTTTCGTAAAACTTATTACATTTTCAAAGACTTCACAAATACACAACTGATTAGAACTTACGTATCTCTGATTTTATATCTACATTTGAGTGAGATGGGAGGGGTGATGTGGCATTAACACAAGACAGAACAAGAGGGGATATTAATAGGGTATTAAAAGTATCAACACAAGACAGAACAGAAACAATGGGTATTGAATAGAAGTGTTTGTAGAAAGCCTATTGGTCCATATTTCTTGATGCTTCTATATTGGAGCTTCTATATTCTACCCACCTTAAGACTCCGCTCCAATATAGATGCATCAAGAAATATGGACCAATAGGCTTTCTACAAACACTTCTATTCAATACCCATTGTTTCTGTTCTGTCTTGTGTTGATACTTTTAATACCCTATTAATATCCCCTCTTGTTCTGTCTTGTGTTAATGCCACATCACCCCTCCCACCTCACTCAAATGTAGATATAAAATCAGAGATACGTAAGTTCTAATCAGTTGTGTATTTGTGAAGTCTTTGAAAATGTAATAAGTTTTAGGAAACGTGCCCGTGTCGCGTCAGACTAGAAATAAAAATGAATTTTGGAGAAGTGATTTTTGATTTACCTCCAACAGTGAAGCGTAATGTACGAAAGATTGAGAAAATTCGTGTTAGAATTATTAATCTTACTTTTTCGGTCATATTTAATAATATATATATATATATATATATATATATATATATATATATATATATATATATATATATATATATATATATATATATATATATATATATGTCGTACCTAATAGCCTAATACCTAATAGAGAGAGAGAGAGAGAGAGAGAGAGAGAGAGAGAGAGAGAGAGAGAGAGAGAGAGAGATGTTGTACCTAGTAGCCAGAACGTATTTCTTGGCCTACTATGCAAGGCCCGGCTTGCCTAATAGACCGAGTGATTTTCTATATTTTCAATAAATTGTTTCCCATTAGTATATTTGAATTATTATTTTTATATTATATTAGGAACATAAATTATTGACTTAGTTGTGTTAATTTAGGTTAGGTTTTGATAAGTTAGGTTAGGTTAGATATGGTTGGTTAGGTCCGGTCATAAATCTACGTTAGTTTTGACTCAAATTTCAACAAATTAACTTACAAATAATGATCATTTTATAAAAAAAATAGAAAAATAAATAAATTCAGGAAAACTTGACTTGTTAGGCAAATCGAGGCTTGCATAGTAGGCCGAGTACGACGTTCTGGCTACTAGGTACAACAGATTGGTCAGGACATATGTGAACATCATTAGAAGACATCTTCAGCGTTTGAAGTCCCGCCATCGTCCCAGCAACAGTATTTTACAATTTTCTTCTGTTTGCCAAGCTTGAACTCACCAGCAACAGTGCCAGTGAGGGAGGCCTACCACCTTAACGGCCGGGGCGGGATGGGGAAGGGCGGGGGCGGAGGGAGGCTCGTGAGGGAAAGTGAACCTTAGAGTAAAGCGTCACTAAGAACACTCGCTCACCGGTCAGGCGGAGGAGGCTGGTAGTGGCCGCAGCTCCCCTCACCACCACACCACCCCACCACCTCCCTCGTGGGCTCAGTGAATGATAGTGAACAATTTTTGTCTGTTTAGTGAATACTTTACAGCCCCGACATACAAAGTGAATACCATATATATATAGTGCCATAGTGATATATACATCTCAAAGTGCCAACTCCGATACTCAGTGCCATACACACCACAAAGTATCAACCCCCGTTTATAGTGTCATACATATAACAAAGTGCCAACCCCATATTCTCAGTGTCATACATACCCTGGTGTACATATATATGATTTTTTTTTTAATACCTAGAAGGGGTACGACCTCTGATGCAAGTGTAGGGACCCATAGCCTCGGAGAAGAAAATAAAGAGTACTCAGAGAAGACGTTGTGGATCCTCACTGAACACTTTGATATTTTCTTCTCCTACCACCCCTATTCTTTTGATATGTGTGTATATTTATCTAACTTTATTTGAAAATGTCATTACACAAAAATAGTTACAATATTGATTACATGCAGGGTACAAGGCTGCTTGTCACAAGTTGAATAGCTCCTCCAGCTCCTCAGATGGCGGGCAGGAACCATGGATGCAGTGAGCATTTCCTCTCTGGATTGCCACACTAAGGCGCTGAAAAAGAAAACTGGCAGCTCTAGGGTCTCTAGTTGTTTCGATTAGCTTAGACCCCAACTTATTCAAAAAGCTAGCAGCACTTTTACCCTTTTACCCCAGGGACCAAGTGTCTCTCAGGCAATGGGGACAAAATTGTAGTGGTGCTCAAGGTGTCTGTATTTACGTGACTTGGCCGCTTCCCGGTGATTGGCAACTCCTTCTGCTTGTGTAGCACTGAAGTCAACATAGGTATTGGCTAAAGTTGAAACATAAGTGTAGTCCCACACCAACTGTCTACCATTCTTCCAGGGGTTCACTTGATTCCGTCTAAGCGACCGACAGGCTCATCAGAGTTGCGGGACATTAGGTAACGGGGCTCTCTCTCTGCTGGACAACCGGCTGTGGTAAGGCTTCTCTTAATAATGTCATTGACCTCGCCGTGTCTTGCATGCCATCCTCCTGTCCTTTGGCAGAGAAGGCCATGCCGTCCATACCTGTCGGCCTCTGCCTCGCCGCAAATACACCTGTATTCGATGTGGATTGGGGCAGCGAGGCGGAGAGCCTGCGGTGTGATACTGGCGCCAGTTGCTGACATTGGGGTTGCTAATAGGAGATCACCTGCATGGGGAGCTGCTACAGCTCTAAGTCGGGCAGTGTCATGTGGTGTTGTCGCAGCTTCTAGCAAAGTCGCAGCTTCTTGGTCGGCAATGGGGCGATCTCAGCTGGATTGTTTATTGGCTTCAGAAGGCGGTGGTTGGGGTGCTTGTCCTGCGAGAGAGACCCATTTGGTTGTGCAGTTTGTGAAGCTGGGATCATGTGCCCCTGCCTGTTGAACTAGGTGCTCAGGTAGGATTTCCTTCACCAAGTTGTCAGACCCCACTTAAGAGGACAGGAACGCTGGTACAGCAATTTGTGGTGCTGTGCGCACGCCAAGGCCCCCGAGTCTGACAGGAAGGGAGGCCTGTTTCCACTGTGAGTCGCTGAGGGAAAGATTGAGGGCTTTTCTAGTGTTGATTTCAGCAAGCTGTCGTGCTCTTCTAATTTAATTTTTTTATTTTTTTTTTGGAGATATATACACGAGTTGTGACATTCTTGTACAGCCAGTAGTACGAGTAGCGTTTCAGGCAGGTCCCTGGAATACGATCCCCTGTCGCGAAGAATCGTTTTTTCATCCAAGTACACATTTTACTGTTGCGTTAAACAGAGGCTACAGTTAAGGAATTGTGCCCAGTAAATCCTCCCCGGCCAGGATACGAACCCATGACATAGCGCTCGCGGAACGCCAGGTGAGTGTCTTACCACTACACCATGGAGACTGTTATTGTTGAAAGATGGCGAACATCTTAGAAAGTAGGTCAGCCTGGGGAGGTACAAGCATCTGGTGATGATGTAAAGTGCATCATGAGCATCGATGTCTTCAATTCTCTCGTTCATCCTCTTCAGGTCAGTGATCTTCTTACCTAGGACCTCGTCGATGGCATTCCTTCCAAGAGGAGCACCTAGGAGTGTGCTGTCCTCAGGGTTGGTTGTATGAATGTCAGGCAAAACAACCTTTATTTGTTCTATTATGTGCTGGTTGGTGGAGGTTATTTCACACTTGGAAGGGTTCAGGGTGAGGCCTAGGCTTGCTCCTTGCTCCTGAATTATTCTTATGTCGTCCACGAGAAAGGCTGGGGAGCCGGCTAGAGTACCATTGTCCAAAAACCAAATGTTAAGCTCACTGGACAGGTTATCGGTGACTTCCTTGATGACTAGGCAGAAAAGAAAAGGAGCAAGGGGGGGTCACCCTGTTGGACACCTTCTTGCGATTTAATTTCATGTTCCCCAAAAAGCAGAGTTAGATTCTTGCTATAGCATGAGTTTACAAACGGGTAGAAGGAAGGAAAAAAGGCGATGAACAGCACTGAGTACTGCATCCCTTCTAACCAGATTGAAAGCATTTTTGAAGTCCACCTTTATCAGGGCTTTTTCATCCGTAATGTAGGCAATGTAGGCTCTAGCTGCATGAGCCGCTGCCTCACACCCTTAGGGAATGCCAAACCCAAGCTGTTTTGGCTTCAGCATGTCGGCTACTGCTTGACTAACTGCTCTAGCAGCAGCCTTAGCGACGAGACGCCGGAGTGAATTGCCCACAGCTATCCTTCTGATTCCTCCATCTTTTTTCCTCAGGGCACAGAGGGTAGCGCCAAAAAAGAGAGGCCATATGGTCTCTGGTATGTTGCCAGCTAGACATGTGTTGGCGAATCTAGTTAGTTCCACCAGGAGGCCCTGTGCAATGTCTCCCAGTGCAGGGTTGAGCATTTGTTTGTTGTGTTGGGTCTTAGTCCTGTGAACCCACCTGCTGATCCTGGTGGGAAGGATAAAGCTGCTTTATGCACCATGGATTCGAGCACACACAGGGGTTCTGCTCTGGTGACACCAACTAGGGGAACACTGTCGTCACGAGGAGCTCTGGGTGGGTGTTTTTCCCTCAGGGCTTGTGCTGTATGGGCATCCCTGGTGGCAACTGTGTCTTCACTGGTGATGACTGATCGCCCCTATTGTGTTGCCTTCTTCTATTTTCTTGCTGACTGTTGCTCTGATTTTGGATGCCTCGGTTCTGCTGTTGATACCTTTCCTACCGTGGGTGTTTTTGGTACGGGTGGGGAGGGGTGCCTGGTTGTCCTCTCTAGGAAAACTATTTATAGCCATAATGACCGACGAAGCTAGTGATTTGTCTCTCCTTGCAAGGACAGCTAGGCATATGTTTCCAAACAGGAGAAGGTTGCGTCATGAGCATGATGGTTCCGGGGGAGTCATTGACCTTTTTCAAGAGGCTGGATAGTTTGCTGCTGCCTGGGGCCGGGCAGCTTTGGGGATGTGTTGCAAGGTTCCAACCGCCTGTTGCTTTGATGGCTTCTAGTAGGTTCTCATTCAAAATGAAGCTGTTGGTGGCGTTTTCCCTGACTGCTGGAGTGGGGCCTTGATCGATATTCTCTTTGGGAGGGCGCCACATACCCGGACAATCGGTTCCGTTGTGAGCATGCTTGCGCACATCTCCGTTACGCTTGAGTCTCCACACCTTGTCACACACTTGGCATGTGCCATACCTGTCGTCGCTTGATGGCTCCTCTTGGCTGAGAGAAACCTGGCTGTCAGTCGTGACCTGCGACATCAGCGGGCGCTGGGCGGGCGCTGGGCGGGCGCTGGGCGGGCGCTGGGCGGGCGCTGGGTGGGCGCTGGGCGGGCGCTGGGAAGGCGCTTGGTGGGCGTTAGGCGGACGTAGCGTGAGGGGGTGGACACAGGGAGGTGGCGGTCGCGGTTGGGGTGGGGCAGGAAGGGTGACTCGTGGGTTGGGTGAAGCTACACACTAGCGGGTATGGGGAGTTAGTGTCACCCAGAGGGGTGACACTAACACGTTTCTATAATTTCGTGATATATCACTGCACAATATAATCTGGTTCACTGTGGACTCGATGCACTTAAAACACGATACCTTTATCCCGGGAGCCGAGGTATCTATTTTTCAGGGATATATTCATAAACACTTACACACTGGTCACCCCCCTCGACTGACTGCACAACAACACCCCATCCCCGCACCCCCCACCACCATAACCGAGGGAGCCCCTCAGGGCGCCCTTGTTGGCCCTCACTGCAGTTCAGACGATTCCACACTGCCAATCCACTTGTTTGATTGTTTTGGTTGCGATAGTTCACCCTGGACACTTCCCGCCACTCTCACACCTTCCCAGGATGTTCACACTGCACACTGTTGAGTCTGGGCCCGGTGAGGTCAGGATGTCACAAGATAATGGCACATGGCCGGCAGAGCCTCCTCCCAGCGTCCGTTCCTTGTGGCGCCCACAGGGTCTATATATATGAATGTATATTGTGTGTCATGTGTATAGCCCACTCGATACTACGCCTCCCCCATCCCCCCTCCCCCCGCACCTCACTACCTGAGCTGACCCTCGCCCCACCTGCCACCATACCCAGCCGCGGCCTCCTCACCCAGCCGCGGCCTCCACACCCAGTTGAGGCCTCCACACCCAGTTGATGCCTCCACACCCAATTGATGACTCCACACCCAGTTGATGCCTCCACACCCAGCCGCGGCCTCCACACCCAGTTGATGCCTCCACACCCAGTTGATGCCTCCACACCCAGCCGCGGCCTCCACACCCAGTTGATGCCTCCACACCCAGTTGATGCCTGCACACCCAGCCGCGGCCTCCACACCCAGTTGATGCTTCCACACCCAGTTGATGCCTCCACACCCAGTTGATGCCTCCACACCCAGTTGATGGCCCCACACCCAGTTGATGCCTCCACACCCAGTTGAGGCCTCCACACCCAGTTGATGGCCCCACACCCAGTTGATGCCTCCATACCCAGTTGATGGCCCCACACCCAGTTGATGCCTCCACACCCAGTTGAGGCCTCCACACCCAGTTGATGGCCCCACACCCAGTTGATGGCCCCACACCCAGTTGATGCCTCCACACCCAGTTGATGGTCTCACACCCAGTTGATGGCCCCACACCCAGTGGATGCCTCCACACCCAGTTGATGCCTCCACACCCAGTTGATGGCCCCACACCCAGTTGATGCCTCCACACCCAGTTGATGGTCCCACACCCAGTTGATGCCTCCACACCCAGTTGATGCCTCCATACCCAGTTGATGCCTCCACACCCAGTTGATGCCGCTACACCCAGGTGCAGTTGATGGCCCCACACCCAGTTGATGCCTCCACACCCAGTTGATGCCGCTACACCCAGGTGCTGGCTCCACACCTCTGCACCCAGTTGCTGGCTCCACACCCAGTTACTGACTCCACACCCAGTTACTGACTCCACACCCAGTTGCTGGCTCCACACCCAGTTGCTGGCTCCACACCTAGGCTGGCTCCACCCAGTTGCTTTCTCCACACCCAGTTGATGCCTCCACACCCAGTTGCTGGCTCCACACCCAGTTGATGCCTCCACACCCAGTTGATGCCTCCACACCCAGTTGCTGGCTCCACACCCAGTTGATGCCTCCACACCCAGTTGCTGCCTCCACACCCAGTTGCTGGCACCACACCCAGTTGCTGGCTCCACACCCAGTTGATGCCTCCACACCCAGTTGCTGGCTCCACACCCAGTTGATGCCTCCACACCCAGTTGCTGGCAGTTGCTTGGCCATGACCCAGCGTGTTTGCCCCCCTCTATAGAACAATATACAGTGTACCTCTCCCAACCGAGTTGAAATGTAAGGGGTCCCAGCGGTCGGCCAGGACTCCACAAGCCTGGAGGTACCAACAACTGCACCTAAAAGAGGTTTTTGCGAAGTATGCAACAAAAACACCGCCATAAACTCCAACGGTGGTGTCATCCACTTTCACACCGTCAACGAGGTAAGATGCAGTGGTTCCCACCAGCTTCCATAGGGAAGCAATGGCCAGCTGCCATTGACAGTTAGAGAAGAGACTCTCATTAACCTAATCTCATCTGAAAACCTCACCCAAGCGATCATAGCGACGTCTGCTAGAACATTACCACACATCCCAAAAGCAGCCCGCCCAAATGCAGCAGCCAAACTCTGTAATCTTCTGAAAAGGGTCAATGATGCCCCAGAAAACATTCAAGCGTGGCATAATGTCCTTCTGTTTGGCAATGTATGCCTCACCGTCCCTCCAAGGAGGGACAAATCACTTGCATCCTCGGTCCTGAGGGTGATAAATGAATACCCAAGGGGGGATAACCTAGTTCGCCTGCCTCCACGAGCAAAACACACCCACCGCAGAAATGGTAACAACAACATACAGGAAACGTATAAAATCAGAGCACAAATCACCAAGAAAATTGAAGATGGAAATAACGCAAGCGCTATTAGAGTTCTCACCAGTGACGAGAAAATTGCTCCTCGAAACTCAGCCACAGCACGGGCCCTGCAAAGCAAGCACCCACCCAGAGCCCCTCAAGGTGACAACATCGTTCCGCCATTAGCCAACACTATCTCAGACCCATTAATCGTTGGTGAATCTGAGGTCGACATAGCAGCCCTTTCTTTTCCACCTGGGTCAAGCAGGCGGCTTTACAGGGTTAAAACCTCAATACATCAAGCAAATGTTAAATCCTGCGGTTGGTGATGCTGCACAAGATCTTCTTATGGAACTCACAAGGTTCGTCAACATGTGTCTGGCTGGTGATATACCTGAGGTCATCAGACCTCTCTTTTTTGGTGCCTCCCTCTGTGCTCTCAAAAAGAAGGACGAAGGAATCAGGCCAATCGCTGTTGACAACACTCTCCGACGCCTGATTGCCAAGGCTGCTACGAGGGTAGTCAGCCAGCAAGCGGCTGAATTGCTGAAACCAATCCAGCTAGGATTTGGAATCCCCCAAGGCTGTGAAGCGGCTGCCCAAGCAGCACGAGCATACATCACCAACATTTCTGATGAAAAGGCCTGCTCAAACTGGACTTTAAGAATGCCTTCAACATGGTCAGAAGATGGCTGGCACCGTAGACCACCTCTTGGCAGATATCAGGAAAATAAGGGAGCAAGAGGTAAGCCTGCATCTCGTCCTGAACCCTTCCAAATGTGAAGTAGTCTCCTCCAACCCAGACAACGTAGCTAGAATAAGGTCTGCCTTGCCTGGAGCCCATGTCATTAGGGCCGAGAACAGCACCCTCCATGGAGCCCCCTTCGGGTCTAACACCATTGAGGAGATCCTTGACAAAAAAATCGTAGACATTATGAGGATGGAAGACAGAATAGGTGACATCGATGCCCACAATGCTTTTTATCTCCTCACCAAATGCCTATCCCTTCCGAGGCTAACCTACATTCATACGGTGCGCCCCATCTTACGACAACCGAAAGCTTGAAGAGTATGACCTCTTTCTGAAGATCATGCTGGAAAAAGTTATTAACCTCTCCCACAACGAATGCCAGTGGAAACAAGCCACTCTTCCTGTTAGACTCGGTGGCTTGGGTGTCCGCACGGCCACCTAAATTGCTGCCCCAGCCTTCCTGTCTTCCTCCTCAGCATCAGATGACCTGGTTAAGGAAATTCTACCCGACACCCTGAGTGATGTAGCGGGGATACAGGACCCCCACTACACGGAATGCGACATGAAATGGGGTGCCATGGCAGACCCAGCACTCAGACCAGCCATGCCGAAAGCCAAGAAACAATCCAGTTGGGACAGCCCCATTGTAGACAAAGAAGCCACAGCTTTGCTGGAGGCAGCAACAACCCCCAGTGATAGTGCACGCCTCATAGTTGTGCAGGCTCCCCATGCCTGGGACTTCCTTTTCGGCAGTCCCTATGTCTTCGACAGGCACATGTCTTGATCCGCAGGAGCTCCATATTTCAGTCACTCTCCCTCTTGCTGCCCCTATCCACACTGTTCATAGGTGTATTTGCGGCGAGGCAGGTGCTGACGAATGTGGATTGCATGGCCTGCACTGTAGAAAATCTGGTGGTTGGCACACTAGACACGACGAAATCAATGACATCATTAAAAGAAGCCTTTCCTCTGCTCAGTGTCAAGCGGAGAGAGAGCCCCACAACTTACTGAACCGTGACTCTGTTAGCTTTGCCGGCCGACCAGACGGAATCACACTGCGTCCGTGGAAGGGTGGCAGACAGTCGGCATGGGACTATACTTGCGTATCCACCCTGGCAACCACATACATCAACCTCTCTGCCGGCACAGCAGGAGCCGCGGCGACACACAGAGAGAAGTCAGCCAAGTACAGGCAATTAGATCATCAGTACAACTTCGTTCCAATAGGGTCTGAGACCCTAGGCCCATGGGGAGAGAGTGCAAAAAGGTTTCATAAGTATCTTGGTTCCAAGCTCATTGACACCACAAGAGACCCTAGAGCAGCAAGTTTTCCATTTCAGCGCCTCAGTGTCGCGATCGAGAGGGGGAATGCTAGCTGCATTCAGGCTTGTTCGCATTTGTGTTCCATAAGTGTGCTCCAAAGAATGAGGTGATTTGATAAAATACTATGGCCAATTGTCTAATGCTTTGTTTGTTCATCTGTCAGAAGATTCTCACCAAATTGATTGGGAGATGGCTTCTTCAATAACGAATTGTAAAAACACCTATAACAGAAACATAATTGAATCTTCTTTGATACAGATCACAAAAGAAAGTAATTTGAACATTAGCAGTGGTCTATATAACTTAGATCCATTTTTATTAGATCAATTAAAGGGCTATTTAAGTAGGATCATTGTAACACATTTGTCTCACTAAATTCATTGTAAATATTTACTATTTTATGCTATAATTATCTATGTGTGGGCCTGTGTGTGATTGCTGCATCAGATGGGCCAGTGGGCTGCATCAGATGGGACAATAGGCCGGCTGCAGTGTCCACGTATTGTATCTCACTTCACTCCACCATTCTCTCCTGCCTATTTATGTCCATTACTCGATCTGTAAAATCACTCCTTCTGAAGATGTATTAATATACGAAAGTACTTAAGGAAATTCCTGTTTCATTTTTCCTCCGTGGTCTGACATTGTCACATTTTTAATCACGTGTTTATTTTCGTGATATACACACATATATATATAAAGTCATCTTATATATACATATATAGTTATATGCATATATATATATATATAGTCAAAGACTTTATATATATATATATATATATATATATATATATATATATATATATATATATATATATATATATATATATATATATATATATATATATATATATATATATATATATATATATATATATATATATGTCGTACCTAGTAGCCAGAACTCACTTCTCAGCCTACTATTCAAGGCCCGATTTGCCTAATAAGCCAAGTTTTCCTGAATTAATATATTTACTATAATTTTTTTCTTATGAAATGATAAAGCAACCCTTTTCTCTATGTATGAGGTCAATTTTTTTTTATTGGAGTTAAAATTAACGTAGATATATGACCGAACCTAACCTAACCTATATTTATAGGTAAGGTTAGGTTAGGTAGCCAAAAAAAGCTAGGTTAGGTTAGGTTAGGTAGGTTAGGTAGACGAAAAAACATTAATTCATGAAAACTTGGCTTATTAGGCAAATCGGGCCTTGAATAGTAGGCTGAGAAGTGCGTTCTGGCTATTAGGTACGACATATATATATATATATATATATATATATATATGTCGTACCTAGTAGCCAGAACGCCCTTCTCAGCCTACTGTACAAGGCCCGATTTGCCTAATAAGCCAAGTTTTCCTGAATTAATATATTTTCTCTATTTTTTTTCTTATGAAATGATAAAGCTACCCATTTCATTATGTATGAGGTCAATTTTTTTTAATTGTAGTTAAAATTAACGTAGATATATGACCGAACCTAACCAACCCTACCTAACCTAACCTAACCTATCTTTATAGGTTAGGTTCGGTTAGGTAGCCGAAAAAGTTAGGTTAGGTTAGGTTAGGTAGGTTAGGTAGTCGAAAAAACATTAATTCATGAAAACTTGGCTTATTAGGCAAATCAGGCCTTGCATAGTAGGCTGAGAAGTGCGTTCTGGCTACTAGGTACGACATATATATATATATATATATATATATATATATATATATATATATATATATATATATATATATATATATATATATATATATATATATATATATATATATATATATATATATATATGTGTGTATATCACGAAAATAAACACGTGATTAAGAATGTGACAATGTCAGACCACGGAGGAAAAATGAAACAGGAAATTTCCTAAAGTACTTTCGTATATTAACTTCTGAAGATGTATTTAATATACGAAAGTACTTAAGGAAATTTCCTGTTTCATTTTTCCTCCGTGGTCTGACATTGTCATATATATATATATATATATATATATATATATATATATATATATATATATATATATATATATATATATATATATATATATATATATATATATATATATATATATATATATATATGTCGTACCTAATAGCCAGAACGCACTTCTCAGCCTACTATTCAAGGCCCGATTTGCCTAATAAGCCAAGTTTTCATGAATTAATGTTTTTTCGTCTACCTAACCTACCTAACCTAACCGAACCTAGCTTTTTTTGGCTACCTAACCTAACTTTACCTATAAATATAGGTTAGGTTAGGTTAGGTAGGGTTGGTTAGGTTCGGTCATATATCTACGTTAATTTTAACTCCAATAAAAAAAAATTGACCTCATACATAGAGAAAAGGGTTGCTTTATCATTTCATAAGAAAAAAATTATAGTAAATATATTAATTCAGGAAAACTTGGCTTATTAGGCAAATCGGGCCTTGAATAGTAGGCTGAGAAGTGAGTTCTGGCTACTAGGTACGACATATATATATATATATATATATATATATATATATATGTCGTACTTAGTAGCCAGAACGCACTTCTCAGCCTACTATGCAAGGCCCGATTTGCCTAATAAGCCAAGTTTTCCTGAATTAATATATTTTCTCTAATTTTTTTTCTTATGAAATAATAAAGCTACCCATTTCAGTACGTATAAGGTCAATTTTTTTTTATTGGAGATAAAATTAACGTAGATATATGACCGAACCTAACCAACCCTACCTAACCTAACCTAACCTATATTTATAGGTAAGGTTAGGTTAGGTAGCCAAAAAAAGCTAGGTTAGGTTAGGTTAGGTAGGTTAGGTAGACGAAAAAACATTAATTCATGAAAACTTGGCTTATTAGGCAAATCGGGCCTTGAATAGTAGGCTGAGAAGTGCGTTCTGGCTATTAGGTACGACATATATATATATATATATATATATATATATATATATGTCGTACCTAGTAGCCAGAACTCACTTCTCAGCCTACTATTCAAGGCCCGATTTGCCTAATAAGCCAAGTTTTCCTGAATTAATATATTTACTATATTTTTTTTCTTATGAAATGATAAAGCAACCCTTTTCTCTATGTATGGGGTCAATTTTTTTTTATTGGAGTTAAAATTAACGTAGATATATGACCGAACCTAACCAACCCTACCTAACCTAACCTAACCTATATTTATAGGTAAGGTTAGGTTAGGTAGCCAAAAAAAGCTAGGTTAGGTTAGGTTAGGTTGGTTAGGTAGACGAAAAAACATTAATTCATGAAAACTTGGCTTATTAGGCAAATCGGGCCTTGAATAGTAGGCTGAGAAGTGCGTTCTGGCTATTAGGTACGACATATATATATATATAAATATATATATATGTCGTACCTAGTAGCCAGAACGCACTTCTCTGCCTACTATGCAAGGCCCAATTTGCCTAATAAGCCAAGTTTTCATGAATTAATTGTTTTTCGACTACCTAACCTACATAACCTAACCTAACCTAACTCTTTCGGCTACCTAACCTAACCTATAAAGATAAGTTAGGTTAGGTTAGGTTAGGTAGGGTTGGTTAGGTTCGGTCATATATCTACGTTAATTTCAACTCCAATAAAAAAAAATTGACCTCATACATAATGAAATGGGTAGCATTATCATTTCATAAGAAAAAAATTAGAGAAAATATATTAATTCAGGAAAACTTGGCTTATTAGGCAAATCGGGCCTTGCATAGTAGGCCGAGTACGACATTCTGGCTACTAGGTACAACATATATATATATATATATATATATATATATATATATATATATATATATATATATATATATATATATATATATATATATATATGTCGTATCTAGTAGCCAGAACGCACTTCTCAGTCTACTATGCAAGGCCCGATTTGCCTAATAAGCCAAGTTTTCATGAATTAATTGTTTTTCGACTACCTAACCTACCTAACCTAACCTAACTTTTTCGGTTACCTAACCTAAACTAACCTATAAAGATAGGTTAGGTTAGGTAGGGTTGGTTAGGTTCGGTCATAATCTACGTTAATTTTACCTCCAATAAAAAAAATTGACCTCATACATAATGAAATGGGTAGCTCTATCATTTCATAAGAAAAAAATTAAAGAAAATATATTAATTCAGGAAAACTTGCCTTATTATGCAAATCGGGCCTTGCATAGTAGGCTGAGAAGTGCGTTCTGACTACTAGGTACGACATATATATATATATATATATATATATATATATATATATATATATATATATATATATATATATATATATATGTCGTACCTAGTAGCCAGAACTCACTTCTCAGCCTACTATGCAAGGCCCGATTTGCCTAATAAGCCAAGTTTTCCTGAATTAATAGATTTTCTCTAATTTTTTCTTATGAAATGATAAAGCTACCCATTTCATTATGTATGAGGTAATTTTTTTTTATTTGAGTTAAAATTAACGTAGATATATGACCGAACCTAACCAACCCTACCTAACCTAACCTAACCTATCTTTATAGGTTAGGTTAGGTTAGGTAGCCGAAAAAGTTAGGTTAGGTTAGGTTAGGTAGGTTAGGTAGTCGAAAAACAATTAATTCATGAAAACTAGGCTTATTAGGCAAATCGGGCCTTGCATAGTAGGCTGAAAAGTGAGTTCTGGCTACTAGGTGCGACATATATATATATATATATATATATATATATATATATATATATATATATATATATATATATATATATATATATATATATATATATATATGTCGTACCTAGTAGCCAGAACGCACTTCTCTGCCTACTATGCAAGGCCCAATTTGCCTAATAAGCCAAGTTTTCATGAATTAGTTATTTTTCGACTACCTAACCTACATAACCTAACCTAACCTAACTCTTTCGGCTACCTAACCTAACCTATAAAGATAAGTTAGGTTAGGTTAGGTTAGGTAGGGTTGGTTAGGTTCGGTCATATATCTACGTTAATTTCAACTCCAATAAAAAAAATTGACCTCATACATAATGAAATGGGTAGCATTATCATTTCATAAGAAAAAAATTAGAGAAAATATATTAATTCTGGAAAACTTGGCTTATTAGGCAAATCGGGCCTTGCATAGTAGGCCGAGTACGACATTCTGGCTACTAGGTACAACATATATATATATATATATATATATATATATATATATATATATATATATATATATATATATATATATATATATATATATATATATATATATATATATATATATATATATATATATATATATGTCGTACCTAGTAGCCAGAACGCACTTCTCAGTCTACTATGCAAGGCCCGATTTGCCTAATAAGCCAAGTTTTCATGAATTAATTGTTTTTCGACTACCTAACCTACCTAACCTAACCTAACTTTTCCGGTTACCTAACCTAACCTAACCTATAAAGATAGGTTAGGTTAGGTAGGGTTGGTTAGGTTCGGTCATAATCTACGTTAATTTTACCTCCAATAAAAAAAATTGACCTCATACATAATGAAATGGGTAGCTTTATCATTTCATAAGAAAAAAATTAGAGAAAATATATTAATTCAGGAAAACTTGCCTTATTATGCAAATCGGGCCTTGCATAGTAGGCTGAGAAGTGCGTTCTGACTACTAGGTACGACATATATATATATATATATATATATATATATATATATATATATATATATATATATATATATATATATATATATATATATATATATATATACATATATATATTTTGAAGAGAAATGTCAGTCTGTTTGAAGTTGGAAGGGAGAGGGGGTAAAGTTGGGAGATTGGGGTTAGCCGCAAGTAGAGGAGGATGGGCATTAGGCGGGAAATGGGGGTGATTGGAAGGAAGACGGGGAAAGGAAAGGAGAGGAATGTGGTGAGAGGGAAGAAAAGATGGGTTGGAGAGATAGAGTGTCCCGGGCTCTGCCTGGTACATTACATGACAATATGTGTATATGTAGTATTTTGTTACACTATACATGTAATGTGTTATGACATAAGTAATAAAGAGGCTATCGTGATCGTTAGTCTTACCTTCAATATCTTGGACGTTGAGATCTGCTCCAGCTTCAACAAGGAACTCCACCAGATGGCTGTGATCACCTCCGGCCGCCAGGTATAGAGCTGTCCGGCCTGTCATAAAAAATCACTATTGTTTGGTATCCATTAATTAACATGCAATATTCAGTTATTATTATCATGCTCAGATGAATTAAGTGCATCTGTATTCACAGAAACATCATTTATTATTGATTTAACAAAGGTATGGATGCATGTAGAAAACAGGAACTATTTATAGAAACTATTTATAGATTTTTTTTATTTACTTTGAAATAATAAAGTACATTGGAGATGGCCTAGATACTGAGAAAAAATGCAATATATATATTCCTGAAACAATGTAATGTAGTATCAGAGAGGGAATTTTAGTTGCAAAAACACACAGAAGCTGTTTAGATATTAATACAAACTATTCTCTCCTAATAACAGGAGTTGCAAAAAGGCCACTAAATCTAAGGTAGGAAAGAATATCTGTGCAGAAAAGAATAGTACTTTAACGTCTTTAACGTTAGTGTTTGCTTAATAAGTGAATTTAATTTTATATGAATTTTGTTACGGTGCCCACTCCTTTATCTTCCCATATCCAGTGGGAAGCATCATATCTATACATCCAGCAGGTTCCCTGAGATGCAGGGATTCGTTTGACATAGGTGACTGCTAGCAAGAGTACTTATTCAAGTATAATTTTTTTATTTTAGTTTTTGCTTGAAAGAGGGCTTACGCCCCAAGTGCATACAAAATGGCGATGGCCTGGTGAAACGTGTGCAAAAAGCGTGAAGACGCCAGCAGGTTGGCGATTGGCGGGGGGATGGAAATAGCCTCGGTTACAAGCCTCTTTTGTCCGGTCGTGTTGGTCGAGTGGTTTAGGGATCCTGTACATCAGGTGCATTGCTTCTGGCAGTATGGGTTCGAGTCACTTCTGGGGTGTGAGTTTTCAGAAGCATATATGCCTGGAGACCATTCAGGCTTGTTTGCATTTGTGTTCCTCACGTGTGCCCCAAAGAATGAGGTAATTTGATAAAATACCATGCCCAAGATTACCAACCAAGTGCCGGAGGGGGAATGGAAAAAGCCTCGGCTACCATCCTCTTTTGTCCGGTTGTGTTGGTCGAGTGGTTAAGGGATCCTGTACGCCAGCAGAGTGTTTTTGACAGTATGGGTTCGAGTCTCTTCTGGGGTGTGAGTTTTCAGTTGCATATAGTCCTGGGGGCCATTCAGGATTGTTCACATTTGTGTTCCTCACGTGTGCCCAAAGAATGAGGTGATTTGATAAAATAACATGCCCAAGATTACCAACCGAGTGCTGGCGGGGGGATGGAAAAAGCCTCGGCTACCATCCTCTTTTGTCCGGTCGTGTTGGTCGAGTGGTTAAGGGATCTTGTATGCCAGCAGAGTGCTTCGGGTTGTATGGGTTCGAGTCACTTCTGGGGTGTGAGTTTTCTGTTTTATATATATGTGTATATATATATATATATATATATATATATATATATATATATATATATATATATATATATATATATATATATATATATATATATATATAAATATATATATATATATATATATATATATATATATATATATATATATATATATATATATATATATATATATATATATATTATAGTTGTGTGTTGGTTGGTTGGTGGTGTTGTCGTCGTTGATCCTTCTCTACGGACAACCCAACCCACAACTCAGTTGAGTGTTTATACTTTACCAGGAGATCACCCTGAGCGCTTCTGGCTCTTGGAGAGGGGCTCAACGTCACACGTTTAGGGGATGCGGCTCCAATACTTACCCTCGTTGTCACGTGCACACACCCACTCGAGCCACTGTGACTCCCCACTCTCTCCTTAGGTGATATGATCTCCTCAATCCCCTTTTGACTTATTAGTATTACTCTCTACCCTGTCCACAGCAGTGGTTCTTGGTTCTTTCTCTCTCTCTCTCTCTCTTCTTCTGTACTATTTCATGGGAAGCCTCACTAGGACAAGGGCAAACACCAGCAAATTAGAATACATTTACTGGACAAAGCACATACACAATACATACACACATATAATAATAATAAATCCTATACTCTATACTATTACAATCAGGTTGCACTCCAACACCATCAGAACTCTATCATCAGCTTATCAAGTGGTATCCTATCTCCTGGTTCACCACCTGATACTATCAACCTCCTCAAGTTGATCAAGTCTACATACACTGTTGCACCATCAGCAAGAGAACATATATATATGTATCTATAAATGTGTACAATGAAAATCAGCATGTGAATGCAATAACATATATCAGGATAAATGTTATTTGATACACCGCAATGATCAATCAATCACCCTATCAGTCCTAGAACACATACATCTGTAGGTAATCCAGCCTACGACTGTAACTCTAAACTTCAGTATAAAACACTCCTTGACATAAGAATGCCAACAATCACTCACCTCTCACTGCGTCTTGAACGCTAATGACAACCAAACACTATCAACTCCCTACAAGTAATCCACCAGAACTTCCCTTCCACCTCTGGAAAATCACTACCCTGATATCTTTAGGTTCTTCCGGGCTTCACTACCAGGATCCTCTGCAGCTCCTCCAGGCTGCTACACCATGAAGTTTTCCTTGAGCAACTATGGTGCTCCACTACTTCTGCTAGGGACCTCCACAGCTCTCTTGGCTGCTACACCATGAAGTTCAGTCGAGCAACTATGGTGCTTCACCACCTCTACAGAAGCACGTGACACTCCTCTTCACTGCTTCTCCTCACAGCTCGAGGTCCTCTCCTCCACTACCTTGGAGTCTCATCAATTACTTCATCTGTGCTGGCTTCGAAGTTCTCAGCAACTTCTTCCCCAAAGACAAACCACAGATTGTCTGGTCGAGGGCGCTCCTCCCTCTGACAGAGCCTGGTCAGGGCGATTCCACATCCCACAAAATAATGTCTCTGGGCGGTTTAATACTCTCCTCGTCGACCAGGACTTGAGACCACTCATCCCCAGCTCAATTCTACAGCTGGTACGTCTGCACACTTCTCTTCTCTTCGAGATATATCACTAGGGGTTCCCTTCTGACGGGAGCTCAACGGAGCGCGGCTTTCCCCCTGCGATGTCTGGCACTCAAGTGAGTTCAAAGCCCTCCAGAAACGAGCCTCACGCCTCCAGCAAAATGTCCACATCTCCTAACCAGTCATTTATCAGTTTTCTTCTACACTGCCCATAATCTTAAATTGTTACACATATCCAAGCAACTATTTTACATATGTGTTATCACCTCAATATTTGCTAGACCTTCTAATCAGGTCAGGCTTGATGAATAACTCTCAAGGAGGGAGACTCGTTTCTCCTGCAGGCTGTGATCATAACAATATATATATATATATATATATATATATATATATATATATATATATATATATATATATATATATATATATATATATATATATATATATATATATATATATATATATATATATATATATATATATATATATATATATATATATATATATATATATATATATATATATATTAGTATATTTTGGTAGCAGTCTTTCCTGTAGACATATATTATTAAATATGACCGAAAAATTAAGATTAATAATTCTAACACGAATTTTCTCAATCTTTCGTACATTACGCTTCACTGTTGTAGGTAAATCAAAAACTAATTCTCCAAAATTCATTTTTATTTCTAGTCTGACGCGACACGGGCGCGTTTCGTAAAACTTATTACATTTTCAAAGACTTTTAGTTCACAAATACACAACTGAATAGAACTTACGTATCTCCGATTTTATATCTACATTTGAGTGAGGTGGGAGGGGTGATGAGGCATTAACACAAGACAGAACAAGAGGGGATATTAATAGGGTATTAAAAGTATCAACACAAGACAGAACACAAACAATGGGTATTGAATAGAAGTGTTTGTAGAAAGCCTATTGGTCCATATTTCTTGATGCTTCTATATTGGAGCGGAGTCTTGAGGTGGGTAGAATATAGTTGTGCAATAATTGGCTGTTGATTGCTGGTGTTGACTTCTTGATGTGTAGTGCCTCGCAAACGTCAAGCCGCCTGCTATCGCTGTATCTATCGATGATTTCTGTGTTGTTTACTAGGATTTCTCTGGCGATGGTTTGGTTGTGGGAAGAGATTATATGTTCCTTAATGGAGCCCTGTTGCTTATGCATCGTTACTGGCGAAGCGACTCAACGGCCTGCTGACTCCTTATGTTCCTTGCGCCTTCAGCCTGAAGTCTCCAAAGGAATTTGTTGACTTACTGCGGGGCACACGGGCCACAGGGATAAGAGCCTCGTTGGACGTAGAATCGCTGTTTACCAACGTACCTGTGGACGAGACAATCGGAATGATAGCCGACAGAGTGTATCGTGATCCAGCCTGTACTCCTCTTGACATACCAGAAAATATTCTGAGGAAACTACTCCAAGCTTGTACTAAAGAGGCACCCTTCTTGAGCCCGGATGGGCACATGTATAAGCAAGTAGATGGGGTCGCCATGGGTTCTCCCCTAGGTGTCCTGTTTGCAAACTTCTATATGGGTACCATCGAGCAAAAAGTCTTAGTCGATATGAACTTGAAACCGGCCATATACTGCAGATATGTTGACGACATTTTTACACAGGTACCTGATGTCAGACACCTGCAGGCGCTGAAGGAGGCATTTGAGCAGAGTTCCGTGCTGCGTTTCACATACGAGATGGAAAAGGATGGGAAGCTGCCCTTTCTAGATGTAACAGTCATGGAAAAGGGCGGAGGTTTCCACACTGCAGTCTACACTAAGGAAACAAACATAGGAATGTGCCTATATGCCAACAGCGACTGCCCAGACAGGTACAAGAGGAGTGTTGTTAACGCATATGTCGACCGTGCTCTCAGCCACAGCTCAGAATGGAAGCAAGTCGACGAAGAACTCTGTAGGGTAAGGCAGGTCCTAGTCAATAACGTCTTCTCCAATGGTTTCGTCGAAGACATCATAAGAAGGAAAGTGAAAAGCCATGCAACCTCTGAAGAGACAACTAACACAACACCTATACCCCCTATTAGACTATTTTACAGGAACTTCTTTTCCACAGCTCATAAAACGGAGGAAAGGGTCCTGAAAGATATTGTTAATAGAAACGTTATCCCTACAGACAAAAATCAGAGGATACAACTGACGATTTACTATAAAACCAGAAAAACGGCCAGCCTACTCATGAGAAACTCTCCAGACACAAAACAGAACGCTTTAAAAGAGACTAACGTTGTCTATGCCTTCAAATGCCCACTTGGGGACTGTAAGTTCCAAAAAACCCAGTATATAGGCAAGACAACAACATCTCTTTCTAGCCGTTTAACGATGCATAAGCAACAGGGCTCCATTAAGGAACATATAATCTCTTCCCACAACCAAACCATCGCCAGAGAAATCCTAGTAAACAACACAGAAATCATCGATAGATACAGCGATAGCAGGCGGCTTGACGTTTGCGAGGCACGCCACATCAAGAAGTCAACACCAGCAATCAACAGCCAATTATTGCACAACTATATTCTACCCACCTCAAGACTCCGCTCCAATATAGAAGCATCAAGAAATATGGACCAATAGGCTTTCTACAAACACTTCTATTCAATACCCATTGTTTGTGTTCTGTCTTGT